>NW_026633942.1:0-1000 GCF_029227915.1 Hydractinia symbiolongicarpus | reverse complement strand
CAATGGAAGTCGGCAGGAAATCCATATGTTTTCTTGATTTGCGGATCGAAATAAAGGAGAAAAAACTTTCTACATCAGTATACTGCAAACCAACAAGTAGTTTTATGTATCTCCACGGCAACTTGTGCCATCCAAAACGCTTAAAAGATGGCATATCGCTTGGCGTTGCTACACGATTGCGTCGGATTTGCTCTTCAGATGACGAATTCAACCTAAAAGCAAAAGAATACAAAGCTTACCTTGCTGCTCGTAATCACGATCCGAAAGCCATCAAAAAGAAAACTACCAAGAGCAAATCGAAAATGACCATATTCTCTACAGAATACAATCCATGCGGTCCGAATATCCAAAGTATCGTCACGAAACACGTTGACTTGATATATGACTCACCGACGCTTGCTGAAGTTTTTCCACGTGGATCGATCATGGTTGCCAACAAAACGTTGAAAAACCTGCAACAACTAATGGTTCGAGCTGATCCTTATACTACGAGATCCACAAAAGACGACGAAAATCCTGGATACGTACCATGTGAGAAGAACTGCGATTCTTGCAGCAACTTTGTTGATCACGTCGACTCTTTTACCTGCAACACTACAAAGAAGCATTTCAAAATCCGTAAACAGCTTACTTGTACTACCAAACACGTCGTATATATGTGCTTTTGTCTTAAATGCAAAAAACAAGGCATTGGCTCCACAAACAGCTGGAAACATTGTTTGGCCAATTACAAAAGCCACATCAAGAACCAAGTTAAATCTTGTCAAATTGTCAAGCACTTCATCGAATGTTGCAACGATGCCAAAAATGCAACGAAATTTCTTCGATTCATTCTGATCGATTATGTGGACAATACTGATCAACTTTCGAACGAAAAGATCGAAGTAATCCTGCTCGAAAAGGAGAAGTTTTGGATTGGTACGGTGTGCGCGATTCATCAAGGCTTGAATGGATTCCACGATTGGCGACGTACGAAACGTATACAGAAACATTTAATTGG
>NW_026633941.1:0-1000 GCF_029227915.1 Hydractinia symbiolongicarpus | reverse complement strand
GGGAGTAAACTCATTTCCCGAACGATTTTTTAAATTATTTTTTCACCACTAAAACGCATGAGACTTGTAGTTTTTAAAAATGTTTTCATTTTTGATGAGACGCTGAATAAAAGAAGTTTAATCGCCAGGAAAACGAAAACCCGCGATTTCCCGTAAATCCCGGGCTTGGCCCGTATAGTCGAATGTATACAAAGAAAGTACCCTGTGAGTAAACTCATTTCCAGAACGATTTTTTAAATTATTTTTTCACCGCTAAACGCATGAGACTTGTAGTTTTCAAAAATATTTTCATATTTGATGAGACGCTGAATAAAAGAAGTTTAATCGCCGGCAAACGAAAACCCGCGATTTCCCGTAAATCCCGGGCTTGGCCCGTATAGTCAAAAGTATACAAAGAAAGTACCCAGGGAGTAAACTCATTTCCCGAACGAAATTTTAAATTACTTTTTCACCACTAAAACGCATGAGACTTGTAGTTTTTAAAAATGTTTTCATTTTTAATGAGACGCTGAATAAAAGCAGTTTAATCGCCGGCAAACGAAAACCCGCGATTTCCCGTAAATCCCGGCTTGGCCCGTATAGTCAAAAGTATACAAAGAAAGTACCCAGGGAGTAAACTCATTTCCCAAACGATTTTTTAAATTATTATTTCACCACTAAAACGCATGAGACTTGTAGTTTTCAAAAATGTTTTCATTTTTGATGAAACGCTGAATAAAAGAAGTTTAATCGCCGGCAGACGAAAACCCGCAATTTCCCGTAAATCCCGTGCTTGTCCCGTATAGTCAAAAGTATACAAAGAAAGTACCCAGGGAGTAAACTAATTTCCCGAACGATTTTTTAAATTACTTTTTCACCACTAAAAGGCATAAGACTTGTAGTTTTTAAAAATGTTTTCATTTTTGATGAGACGCTGAATAAAAGAAGTTTAATCGCCGGCAAACGAAAACCTGCCATTTCACCTAAATCCTGGACTAGGCCCGTATAGTCAAAAGTATAC
>NW_026633940.1:0-1000 GCF_029227915.1 Hydractinia symbiolongicarpus | reverse complement strand
TAAATTACGAGAGAAAAATCTACAAAGAAAAAAAGGGTGAATTTCATAATACATATAGCTTTATAGTTTATTTATGCTTATAGTTTGTTTTTGATAATGCTATTTGATACTTGATACTGCGTCAATCTTATTGATTCAAAGGAATTTCCCTAAAATTTCAATGTTTAGTTATACCTTCCGCTATTTTAACATCGTTTTAAAACTTCTTCACTTTTAATATAATTTAGCTCTTCACCTTTTTGATGAAAACTGTGAAATAAAATTCCAACAACGAATGTCGATTATCGATAAGAAAATGTAATGCTAGCAACTACAAACAGTAACAGCTTGCTCACATCCAGCAAAGCTAAGAAGCCCATGGTTAAAAATTCCCAATGACTAACTCTTTTATATTAATCTCCTCCGGTGAAAATGTAAATTTCGTCATTGTACACTAATAATTATGTCAGTGCTGTGGCCAGCAAAATGATTTTTTTTTGTTCTCCAAAGTATGTTCGTACAGGTTTTTTCTACTCCAAAAAGTCATTTCATCCTCTCCTCCTCAGGCAGCAGTGTATTTTTACCCTATGCATGCCGAAGTATAGGGTGTCAGGGAAGGGGAGGAGGGAGGAGAGAGCCAAAACTGCCCTACCCCCATAACTTACCTTGTCTTGGGTTAGAAGCAATAAAACGTGATCTATGACGAGACAATTAAAACTAATGCTTCAAATTATGACTGTCAGCAATAACTTTTGCTGACGTCAGTCTGCATATTTTGATAAGATATATGTTTTTAAAGATCCATTGTTATTTAGAAAATACTAATCGGTGACCCGTGGAAAAATCCACGGTTCGCATGCCCTTTATTTACCGCAATTCATGTTTCGCTACTATGGTTATCATTTTACGTGACAAACAGACGTATACGGGTATTAATTATGATAGAGATTATATTCAAATAATCACTGTGTTAGGGCGCGATATCTTCCTTGATATTATTCGGGTATGTAGTTGAGTTTTC
>NW_026633939.1:0-1026 GCF_029227915.1 Hydractinia symbiolongicarpus | reverse complement strand
GTTCTAGCGTACAATTTTTGCAACGACAAACAGAGTCCTGGTTAACTTTTCATCAGAAACGCTCTTTTTAGCGGACATATTGTAATAGCGGAAACCTTTTTGTTGCCACAGGGAACTTTCCCGTATAAATGTGAGATTAAAAATGTGAATAAAACTCCCACGCTATAATTTTCTCAACTTCGGTATTAAACCAAATCTAAGCCAATTAAGGAATTCGCAATATCAAGACGCAGGAGGAGGTTTACTTTCCCAAACGTCTCTCGCTAAGCTTTCTCTTTTACGGTTTGTTAGTTATTCCATTTAATAGGGGCGAAAATCATCGCCTTTAAGGAAATAAGTTTTGGTGAATACAAAGTTTTTGAAGATTGATTTAGCTATACATGCCTAAGCACTTCTCGTTTGAATTAACTTCTCATTATAAATCGAGGCGAAGCTAGTTTTCAAAATTTCGCGCGGCATAACAAAGAAATTTTTTGGACGTAAAAACAAGACGACAGTGGATTACGAAAAACTCAAAGTTATTTTAATAAACATTTTTAAGACATAGAAACAAAAACGATAACAAACAGAATAACCATTTTTTACTTTAGGAGTCGTCTCTTTTCTGCAGCAAATTACCCGTCATCCTTGGGGTTCGTGTTGCTCATGTGCTTGCTGAAATTTTCCGCAATTGCAGTTTTTATTCAAATTCCAGTGACGGCGACGTAGCTGGCTCCACAGTAAACAATCGCAAAGCCGCCTGGAACTTCCGTGGAAAGGGGCCAGAGACCTTTTGAACAAAGGCGGAAAATGTGATCAGATATGTCATAAGCAGGAAGCGAAGTTGACTATGACATTCTTTTTAATGATTAAAATGATTTGTGGTCATTTTTTAATTAGACCGGACTGACAGCCGGGCATAGGCCTGTGGGCTTACGGACGGTACGGCTTCAAATGCGGAGAAATAGTGTACCTTTAACGGTATACTATCTCGGTCAACGTATAAAATCTCTGATATAAATAACTTTTTTTAATCTTGCATCGGCC
>NW_026633938.1:0-1046 GCF_029227915.1 Hydractinia symbiolongicarpus | reverse complement strand
ACCCTAACCCTAACCCTAACCCTAACCCTAACCCTAACCCTAACCCTAACCCTAACCCTAACCCTAACCCTAACCCTAACCCTAACCCTAACCCTAACCCTAACCCTAACCCTAACCCTAACCCTAACCCTAACCCTAACCCTAACCCTAACCCTAACCCTAACCCTAACCCTAACCCTAACCCTAACCCTAACCCTAACCCTAACCCTAACCCTAACCCTAACCCTAACCCTAACCCTAACCCTAACCCTAACCCTAACCCTAACCCTAACCCTAACCCTAACCCTAACCCTAACCCTAACCCTAACCCTAACCCTAACCCTAACCCTAACCCTAACCCTAACCCTAACCCTAACCCTAACCCTAACCCTAACCCTAACCCTAACCCTAACCCTAACCCTAACCCTAACCCTAACCCTAACCCTAACCCTAACCCTAACCCTAACCCTAACCCTAACCCTAACCCTAACCCTAACCCTAACCCTAACCCTAACCCTAACCCTAACCCTAACCCTAACCCTAACCCTAACCCTAACCCTAACCCTAACCCTAACCCTAACCCTAACCCTAACCCTAACCCTAACCCTAACCCTAACCCTAACCCTAACCCTAACCCTAACCCTAACCCTAACCCTAACCCTAACCCTAACCCTAACCCTAACCCTAACCCTAACCCTAACCCTAACCCTAACCCTAACCCTAACCCTAACCCTAACCCTAACCCTAACCCTAACCCTAACCCTAACCCTAACCCTAACCCTAACCCTAACCCTAACCCTAACCCTAACCCTAACCCTAACCCTAACCCTAACCCTAACCCTAACCCTAACCCTAACCCTAACCCTAACCCTAACCCTAACCCTAACCCTAACCCTAACCCTAACCCTAACCCTAACCCTAACCCTAACCCTAACCCTAACCCTAACCCTAACCCTAACCCTAACCCTAACCCTAACCCTAACCCTAACCCTAACCCTAACCCTAACCCTAACCCTAACCCTAACCCTAACCCTAACCCTAACCCTAACCCTAACCCTAACCCTAAC
>NW_026633937.1:0-1104 GCF_029227915.1 Hydractinia symbiolongicarpus | reverse complement strand
CCAGGGGGATTAGCTCACATGGTAGAGCGCTCGCTTTGCATGCGAGAGGTACCGGGATCGATGCCCGGATCCTCCAAGACGATGTTTTTAATTTATTTATTTTTATACTCATTTCAGTAGTTGCCAATGGTCATAAGAGGATTTATGATGCTCGTAAGATTACCTGGTATTAATAATAATAATAATAATACTAAACCGCGCTGCATATGTCTAGAGCATTTCTTGCTGTTTAATTTCGCATTGACAGTATACACAGTTTCAGCTTTTAACATGATCGACCGTGTGGCATTCGGGCATTGACGCCATCGCGAACATATTATTTAAATATGAACTCGTCCTCGGTAGTATAGTGGTAAGTATCCCCGCCTGTCACGCGGGAGACCGGGGTTCGATTCCCCGCCGGGGAGGTTCTTTTTATCTTGTCAATGTTTCGTTTCACGTCAGTAGCGTTCGCGGGACTGTCCGGGAATACAGATTTACGCCCGGTTAGCTCAGTCGGTAGAGCATCAGACTTTTAATCTGAGGGTCGCGGGTTCGAGTCCCTCATCGGGCGTAACAATTATTTGGTACGATGGTGAACTAACTTTCACCACAATGTCTTGTCGAAAGAGGATGAATAACGTAACATTTGCGGAGTGGCAAAGGCGAAGCAAACTTGATGGGGAACTAGCTCAGATGGTAGAGCGCTCGCTTAGCATGCGAGAGGTACCGGGATCGATGCCCGGGTTCTCCAATGCCTTTTCCATAGGCGTAAAATGAATGAAATTTGCGCAGAGCAATTTGCAGCAGCGTTCGTGTCATGTCGGGATGGCCGAGCGGTCTAAGGCGCCAGACTCAAGACAAAATGTTCTTCCACTCATCGCGTGGAGAATTCTGGTCCTCGAATGAGGGCGTGGGTTCGAATCCCACTTCCGACAACTTTTCCCTGCCACACAAAATTTTAGGCCTAAAATGCAAGTCCACCGAGCCGGATTTGAACCAGCGACCTAAGGATGCCTGAGTGGTATAAGTTCGTCTACAGTCCTCCGCTCTACCAACTGAGCTATCGGTGGATGTAGCATCGTACAGTTCTTGTGCAGGACTATGCAGGTCATGTCACGTTTG
>NW_026633936.1:0-1293 GCF_029227915.1 Hydractinia symbiolongicarpus | reverse complement strand
CGAAGACTGCGTCGAATGCAAGAAAAGCGCAAAAAATTCTTGTTTGCTCGCTTCCGAATGGAGAAGAACCCTTTCGTGTAAAGCAGGACACATTATGCATCGCCTCTTTTCAACGCAACTGGTCACTTCCGCAGACGGTGGGCATTCTAGGTGTAAATGGCGAATCAGTGGTGGAGACAAAGCGCTCGTTGCGGCACTGGCCCTTACTCTCACGACGACAACGGACACTTGTCTTAGTTCGGCTATGCATATGAAAACTGTTTAAGTGGCACAAGGGAAAGGCGAGGTGGGGACCAAAATGCCGTAACCACAAGCAATCGACAACGTTAAAGAAGCACGCGATGGTTGCCGTTCTTGTTGGGTTAGCTTTGCGCAGTGGCATTACCATAGCCAATGAGGTTTAACCGAGGCGTGGTGATTGCTAATTGAAAACTTTTCCCAATATCCCGCATGACGGCGTGAAACATCGCCGGCGTTGCAATATTTGGAGGTTCCCACTGGGACCATGCCTAAAAATAGAAATCTGCTGAGCTCACGAAGACTGCGTCGAATGCAAGAAAAGCGCAAAAATTCTTGTTTGCTCGCTTCCGAATGGAGAAGAACCCTTTCGTGTAAAGCAGGACACATTATGCATCGCCTCTTTTCAACGCAACTGGTCACTTCCGCAGACGGTGGGCATTCTAGGTGTAAATGGCGAATCAGTGGTGGAGACAAAGCGCTCGTTGCGGCACTGGCCCTTACTCTCACGACGACAACGGACACTTGTCTTAGTTCGGCTATGCATATGAAAACTGTTTAAGTGGCACAAGGGAAAGGCGAGGTGGGGACCAAAATGCCGTAACCACAAGCAATCGACAACGTTAAAGAAGCACGCGATGGTTGCCGTTCTTGTTGGGTTAGCTTTGCGCAGTGGCATTACCATAGCCAATGAGGTTTAACCGAGGCGTGGTGATTGCTAATTGAAAACTTTTCCCAATATCCCGCATGACGGCGTGAAACATCGCCGGCGTTGCAATATTTGGAGGTTCCCACTGGGACCATGCCTAAAAATAGAAATCTGCTGAGCTCACGAAGACTGCGTCGAATGCAAGAAAAGCGCAAAAATTCTTGTTTGCTCGCTTCCGAATGGAGAAGAACCCTTTCGTGTAAAGCAGGACACATTATGCATCGCCTCTTTTCAACGCAACTGGTCACTTCCGCAGACGGTGGGCATTCTAGGTGTAAATGGCGAATCAGTGGTGGAGACAAAGCGCTCGTTGCGGCACTGGCCCTTACTCTCACGACGACAACGGA
>NW_026633935.1:0-1396 GCF_029227915.1 Hydractinia symbiolongicarpus | reverse complement strand
TTTTTGAAAACTACAAGTCTCATGCGTTTTAGTGGTGAAAAGATAATTTAAAAAATCATTTTGGAAATGAGTTTACTCACAGGGTACTTTCTTTGTATACATTCGACTATACAGGCCAAGTCCGGGATTTACGGGAAACCGCGGAATTTCGTTTGCCGGCGATTAAACCACTTTCATTAAGCGTCTCATCAAAAATGAAAACATTTCAGAAAACTACAAGTCTCATGCGTTTTAGTGGTGAAAAGATAATTTAAAAAATCGTTTTGGAAATGAGTTTACTCACAGGGTACTTTCTTTGTATACATTCGACTATAGGTGCCAAGCCCGGGATGTACGGGAAATGGCGGGCTTTCGTTTGCCGGGGATTAAACTTCTTTTATTCAGCGTCTCATCAAAAATGAAAACATTTTTGAAAACTGCAAGTCTCATGCGTTTTAGTGGTGAAAAGATAATTTAAAAAATCGTTTTAGAAAAGAGTTTACTCACAGGGTACTTTCTTTGTATACATTCGACTATAGGTGCCAAGCCCGGGATGTACGGGAAATCGCGAGTTTTCTTTTGCCGGCGATTAAACCACTTTCATTAGGCGTCTCATCAAAAATGAAAACATTTCTGAAAACTACAAGTCTCATGTGCTTTAGTGGTGAAAAAATAATTTAAAAAATCGTTTTGGAAATGAGTTTACTTACAGGGTACTTTCTTTGTATACATTTGACTATAAAGGCCAAGCCCGGGATTTAATGGAAATCGCGGGTTTTCTTTTGCCGGCGATTAAACCACTTTCATTAGGCGTCTCATCAAAAATGAAAACATTTCTGAAAACTACAAGTCTCATGCGTTTTAGTGGTGAAAAGATAATTTAAAAAATCGTTCGGGAAATGAGTTTACTCCCTGGGTACCTTCTTTGTATACTTTTGACTATACGGGCCGAGTCCGGGGTTTACGGGAAATCGCAGGTTTTCGTTTGCCGGCGATTAAACTTCTTTTATTCAGCGTCTCGTCAAAAATGAAAACATTTTTAAAAACTACAAGTCTCATGGGTTTTAGTGGTGAAATAATAATTTAAAAAATCGTTCGGGAAATGAGTTTACTCCCTGGGTACTTTCTTTGTATACTTTTGACTATACGGGCCGAGTCCGGGGTTTACGGGAAATGGCGGGTTTTCGTTTGCCGGCGATTAAACTCCTTTTATTCAGCGTCTCATCAAAAATGAAAACATTTTTGAAAACTACAAGTCTCATGCGTTTTAGTGGTGAAAAGATAATTTAAAAAATCATTTTGGAAATGAGTTTACTCACAGGGTACTTTCTTTGTATACATTCGACTATACAGGCCAAGTCCGGGATTTACGGGAAACCGCGGAATTTCGTTTGCCGGCGATTAAACCACTTTCACT
>NW_026633934.1:0-1707 GCF_029227915.1 Hydractinia symbiolongicarpus | reverse complement strand
AAGCGCTACCACAGCGCCCAGTGCAATCGCTGAGTCCGGCAATTACGTCAAATTAAGACGAATGTTATTTGTTGGAGTCCAGTTGGCTCACTTATAGCATTTATAAGGTCACAGTCCAAAATCAGTTCAATTTAGTCCCACAGTCAATCGTTTCACTGTTAAAAGCGATGCAACCTAGTAATATGAGAAAAATATCGCTAAGTACATGTTGGTACGAATATGTGACCCAACCGTTGTAACTCAAACGGACTGACACCGTTAGAAAGGCAATGAAATGTAGTTTTTGAAACTGTCGCTATTTCTTCAGCGCGCGATAATGACTTATTAATCTAAGTTTTTAAATGAAGTGCTACCACAGCGCCAAGTGTATTCGCTGAGTTCCGGCAATCATGTCAAATTGAGAAGAATGTTATTTCTTGGAGTCCAATCTTCTCATTTATCACATTTATTAGGTCACAGTCCACAGTTAGTTCAATTAAGTCCCAAAGTCAATCGTTTCATTATTAAAAGCGATACAACCTAGTAATATCAAAAAATATCGCTAAATACATGTTGGTACGAATATGTGACCCAACCGTTGTAACTCAAACGGACTGGCACCGTTAGAAAGTCAATGAAATGTAGTTTATGAAACTGTCGATAGTTCTTCAGCGCGCGATAACGTCTAGGATTGGTCCCACAGTAAAGCATGACTTATTTATCTAAATTTGTAAATGAAGCGCTACCACAGCGCCCAGTGTAATCGCTGAGTTTCGGCAATTATGTCAAATTGAGAAGAATGTTATTTCTTGGAGTCCAATTTTCTCATTTATCACATTTATTTGGTCACAGTCCAAAGTTAGTTCAACTAAGTCCCACAGTCAATCGTTTCATTGTTAAAAGCGATGCAACCTAGTAATATCAAAAAAAATATCGCTAAATACATGTTGGTACGAATATGTGACACAACCGTTGTAACTCAAACGGACTGACACCATTAGAAAGTCAATAAAATGTAGTTTTTTGAAACTGTCGCTATTTCTTCAGCGCGCGATAACGGCTGGGATTGGTCCCACAGTAAAAAATGACTTATTAATCTAAGTTTTTAAATGAAGTGGTACCACAGCGCCCAGTGTAATCCCTGAGTTCCGGCAATCATGTCAAATTGAGAAGAATGTTATTTCTTGGAGTCCAATTTTCTCATTTATCACATTTATTAGGTCACAGTCTAAAGTTAGTTCAAATAAGTACCACAGTCTAGCGTTTCATTGTTAAAAGCGATGCAACCTAGTAATATCAAAAAAAAATATCGCTAAATACATGTTGGTACGAATATGTGACGCCAGCGTTGAAACTCAAACGGGACTGACACCGTTAGAAAGTCAATAAAATGTAGTTTTTGAAACTGTCGCTAGTTCTTCAGCGCGCAATAACGGCTAGGATTGGTCCCACAGTAACAAATGACTGATTTATTTAAACTTTTAAATGAAGCGCTACCACAGCGCCCAGTGCAATCGCTGAGTCCGGCAATTACGTCAAATTAAGAAGAATGTTATTTGTTGGAGTCCAGTTGACTCACTTATAGCATTTATAAGGTCACAGTTCAAAATCAGTTCAATTTAGTCCCACAGTCAATCGTTTCACTGTTAAAAGCGATGTAACTTAGTAATATGAGAAAAATATCGCTAAATACATGTTGGTACGAGTATGTAACCCAACCGTTGAAAC
>NW_026633933.1:0-2000 GCF_029227915.1 Hydractinia symbiolongicarpus | reverse complement strand
TGAAAAATTGCAATCTACATATCCTGATGAAGCTGGTTCCTTTTTATTTTTTTATAATAACAGTTGGTAAGCAAATTGTACATATATGTTGTGATTATTTTAATATCCACAGCAGTTACTTGCGTAAAGATTGTTGGAAAGAAACTTTATTTACGAATTTTGTAAAGAGCACAGGATAATTTTTGCAAATAAATGCCGGCAAAAAATATTTTCTTTTGAGAAAAATGGAAAATTTGATTTTCATAAAATATTCAGGAAAATTGTCACAAAAGTCAGTTGTGAAATTTGAAAAGTACTCTAGGTAATATACTGCAATTTTAAGATTATTTATAATAGCATTGATGCAACTGAGAACACACAGTTTGGGAAATACGTTAATGACAGCAAAAATGCCAAAAACTGTTGCATGAAACCGATATATGATGATAATGGGCATTTGCATCTTTGCCTGTTTGTTTTGTGTGACAAAGTCATATCTATTGGAGAAGAGTTGAGATATTCGTATGGAGATATGAAAGAACTTTTTTGGAGAAAAGTGAGTATCTTTGTCACTTTTTTGTTATTTCTTTTTAGTTAGATTTTATAGTTGTGATGAATCAGGCTTCTCATTTTAAAAACAGGTGCTTATGTGATCAATCACATACGCCAGTTCACCAAGTTACGCGATGCAATTGTCCTCTAAAAAGGCATTCCTGGAATGCCTTTTAAAGGACATCAACTTCCATTAAGGATACGGTAACCCCCTTAGACACATTCTCAGTATATTTAAAATATCTTCTCTGCTTGCTTTATTAACTGTAACAAATATATATATATATATTCTGAAAGCCAAATAAATTATCTCTAGAATGATGATAAAATATTTCCATAAAAAAATCCAAGAAGGAGAAAAAAAATTATTTACAGAAATTCACCTTTCTAGTATATTTTACCAAACACTCCCTTCAGTAAAATTTTTGTTTCTTGAAAAACATATGGTTGCAAAGATCTTATTCAGCTCTAAATAACTTTGCTTTTTTTACTCAAAACAAAACGTGGTTCAAAAAATATAGCATATTTTGTTTTACAACAGCTGTTTTATGACTGATTTATCAATTTTTAAGTATATGATGGATCAATAGCTCGATATTTTCTCACTTTTGCGCTAAAAAAAGCAAAGTTTTGTAGCCAAATAAATTGTCGCAACAAACTTATTTTCATAGAATTTCGACAAAATGGAGAGGAGTGTTCAACAAAACTATGTACTGTTACGTTGGAAAATTTTATTTCGAGAAAATGCAATTCAAAAATTTTGCACTGCAAAAATCATGCTAAAGGAATGTTATGTTTGTGAATAATTAATAAGTCATGAATATTTTATTAAACATAGAGGTAAAGTGTTTTTGCAGAACCTAGTTATTACCCTAGTTACCCCTTACTTATCATACAGGTTAAATATATTAGAGGAATTTTAAAACTCCTTAATTATCATACAGATTAAATATATTTGAGGAATTTTAACTTTGAGCACACACAGATTTTTTCTCATTTTGTAACTTTTAGGCGACTTCAACTTCATTAGTTGTTCTACAGGCTCGACAGACTCTAATTTTCACGAAAACAAAAAAATAATATCGGCTAAAACGTTTTGTAACAGAAAATCTGTTACATATTCGTTTTTAGCGAAGAATTTTATTATTTCTGCAAGAAGAATGCAGTTATTTACGTAATTTGATAGTTAAATTTCTTTAGAAATTGACAATGTCTTATAAACATGTGTGACAATTTAAGTGATTTTAAAGCAATTTGAACCGAAACGAATTTAACGTAGATGAAACGAATTAATTCTTATTTTTGTGAAAAACTAATGGGAAATGAATACAAAATGATTTGGAAATGATTACGAAATGAATTTCAAATCAACCAAGCGAGTTGAAACGGTTACAAACGATTTTTTTGAATTTTTTTATTTTTTAACCGCCGTTGTTAGTGTGTATTTCTTTATTTTTGTTGTTGTTCCA
>NW_026633932.1:0-2000 GCF_029227915.1 Hydractinia symbiolongicarpus | reverse complement strand
TCAGAGCGCTCGTACTTGGCTTGGCCAGAATCTGTCCATGTGAAATTCCTGAAAATGTTTGAAAAATACATCAGAAGAGAATCGCAAAATCCAATGCCCTGTAAGTTACTCTTGTTGTTAGCTGTAACTCAAAATGTCATCTAATTAGCACAGTTGGCAATATGGTTATGGCATTAAAGTCCCAGGCAATTTCTATCTTAAGAGATTCTAAAGGTTTTTATTCTATCAGGCATGGTCATGTCTCACCCCCACTCCATTAACGTTTTCAGCCTCATTACATTTTCATTATAGCCCGTGAAGAGATGAATTTTTTTCTGGAAGAAAATAGTCTTGACATTCCCTGGCAAAAAGTTCGAACAAAGATTAATAACGAACGAGCAAAGCGTGACAGAATCAAGAAGAGTAACCTAGAAAAGATACTTAAAACCTCATAGATTTTCTTTTATATCTTTATTATATGAACGTCATCCCTTGGAAATAAAAAGTAGCAAAAAAATTTGAAACCGGTTTTTCAAATTTATTCTTTATTTTATGTTATATATTTGTAGGACCATCCCGTTCATTATCTATATTCATTGATACGAGTATTTTGTTCATTTCCATGATGTTTTGTAACATAAGTGAGTAGATTCGATATATTTAAATGTCCAATGTAATTTTTACTTTTTGCATATAGATTGTTTATTATAGAATTTCACTAAAGTGTAATAAAGTGGAAAAAACATATTGCTTTGTCGCTATTGATGCCCCCGAAATCTCGTCTTTCAAAGGATCCAAGCTAAAAAAAAATATGTGGTAGGTAAAACAGCATTTTGTGCTATTTTTGTTTTAAAAACTTTTCATGTTTATTAATATACATAAGAAAAACTTTTTAAGGCTTAGACCCACCAAGGGAGTTTTTTAAGTAAAGAAAGAATATAAAAGTTTTAGATATCCAGGGGGTAAAAACATATTCATTATAAACTCTTTAGCAAATATGCTCACCTGATCTAACTAGATACTTGTGTTTCAAAAATGCTATAAGTAACAAACCATTTTGTTGTTTTCAGTACTTTTTTCAAAAGTGTAATTAACAATTAAGGGAAAACTTACAATTTTTACCTTAAAAGCTGAGAAAATATATTGACAACAATAAAATCATGAAAATTATTTATCACTGCTTCCACCGTATTTAACGTTTACCACTTTGACTTTCAACTCTTATGGTATAACGAATTTAGTCCATTGTGCATTTTTGATACTTCTGTTATTGTTGTTCATTCAATCACCTACTTTTTTTCAACTTTCAACATCTCGGTGAGCCAGTGAAGAAAGCTCCTTGTACAAAATTTGTGCCAGGCATGAGAAGCCACGGCAGTAATTTTCTTTCCATTTTCTTCCATTTGTGGAAATACATACATACATATTTTTTACAAAAAAACGGGAATTGATTTTTCACTAGGTTATTATTTTTAGCGACGTAAACTTCATCTACTTCCGTAGTTTGTGAGCGGCTGATCTGCATTTGTCCACGGAATTTCCTTTTTCGAATTTTGTTTTGATCAGCTGCTTAAATGCAAGATTGCGTTCTCGAGAAATAGACTGATTTCGAATCAAAACTATGTACCTCAGAACACCATTGGTTTACAGCTGTAGTTAATCACGATGAAAAAAACTGTTGTAGAAACAGCTCTATGACATATGGTGTGCAAACGTTACATACATTAACCTTGTCGCTCACGCAGGGCACATGATTCATAGCTACTTTCGAAAAATAGGTGCACGTATCTTGTGAGGTGTTAAAATACTGGCTAGGCTCTTCAAGTTACTTTGTTCATTCGTGGGCAGACCATACGTGGTCTAGTATGCTTTTTGCATATCAGAAAAAAAGTCAAAAGACAATCATTTTGAAAACTGGTTTCCCTGCGAAAACTGTTTTTTTCTGTACACGCTCACATAATAATCTATATTATAATACCCGTATACGTCTGTCTGTTTGTTTGTCTGTCGCTCAAAATGTA
>NW_026633931.1:0-2021 GCF_029227915.1 Hydractinia symbiolongicarpus | reverse complement strand
TAGGTCGAAACACCAAAGTTGTCTGGATTCTCACGAATAGTTCTGTCGACAACGCGATTTAGTGAATAAAAACCCGTGGTGCATCTAATGCAACGATCCCGGGTTCAAGTCTCTGGGCTGCTTATATCTATTGCAACATTAGACTACTTTATTAGTCCTTTAACACCGAGTCAAATTTAACTCCGTCCCTAATAAAAAAAACTACTTACTACCGCGCCTTACTGATCAGGAGCTGTAATGTTCGTTAGAGCCTTTTTTCGAAAGTAACTCCTGCATCCCTGGACACAATATTTCACAGCGGGCTGCGAAAGTTTTGCTTCTACAGTTGTGTACGCCAAGTAAACAGCGTTAAATATGCGCTACTGGAATTTTCTGTCATGTCCGCATTACGGATGATCAACGCGACGGCCCACTAAGATCCGAAAAATCGGTCGTGCTGATGTCTGCAAAAATTAATGTGGGTTAAGATTTTAAAACTAACCGAATAAGCTCAGGTTACAAGTCTTAAGTCCTTTTGTGATCATTAAAAAATCCAAACACTTTGACATGTTATAGAAGAGTGTTACATTTATAAAATTATATAACGCCCTTAGAGATTGCTTTACGATTTATCTTCACAATCAAAATATTAGATACGAAATATTTGTTTCTTAGTAACAATAAGTTCGTGGTCATTAGCGGCAACCTCACAAAAACAAGCAAAGTGCAGCTACTTGATAGCTACCAATTTCGTCATTTGTCATGAAGATTTTGTAACCAAAGAAATATGTGAGGTATTATGTGTCACATATTATTGAAAATGGTTTATACGAGAAGAAGCTATAGGAAAATACAACCAAAAAATTTCACCACGACTATTCTAATCACTTTATGGAAGGTAGTAGATCAAAGTTTGACATGTCACACAGTTTCTCATTCATGTTTAGCGTTTAAGGTCAAGTTACGGCCCAACCTATAAGTGTGAATATGAATATAAATGTAACTCGAACCTCCAAAGTATCGAGAAAAATAAGTTGACTTAACAAATTGAATTTTCATTTCCTCTTGTTCTTTTCTTGACAGACAACAATATTATCTATAATACATTAGGAGTTAAAAAAAATTAAAAATTAAAACTAAGATTAAAATAAGTCTTTGATTTCCTTTTCTCGAGAAAAAGTTCGAGTTATCAGAAGACATTAGCCTAGAGGGAACGAAAAAATGGGTCGAGTTAACGAATGAGTTATCCCAAGGTTCGAGTTTAACCGGTGTTTTTATAAGAAAGTATTACTGAAAGTTCAAGGGACCTGAGATAATAAAAGTTTGAGTTAACCGGTGTTTGAGTTACCGGAAGATAACTGTATAACATTTGTTATAAATTACTCACATCAATTAAATTTTGAACCCCATCCACTAAAAGAGGTTCATTTGAAAATTTGGTAACACTTAATTACTGCAATCCATTACACTGCAAAACACTGTAAAAAAGTTAACTTAAAGTCCGCAGTAATTAGCTTCCTTTTTTGTTTTCCACAAATAGTTTTTACAAAAAATGAACATATCCCAACATCAAAATTTAATTATGTGTAACGACTAACTTATAATAGACTCACTCTCTAATTTTTGTAACATCACAAATAGCTTTGAGCAACCACCCTCCTTCCTTGGCGTTATTTAAGTTTAGTTTTATAGGCATCTACAAATACTCAGCACAGATACAACATATGATCGGCGTTTCTCTGCCTCGTTTGTGGTATATATCCAAAAATTTCGTGGTATATTGTGATTTTATATTCTTTGATTGGGCGCGAATTTAACATTTTTTTAGCTAGTGCTTTCTCAAAAACAAGCCAGAAAACAGAATCAAGGAAAATATTCTCCTTACAGTATCTCCAAACTGGAGCCGGACTTGTATATTTTATTTATATTTATTATATATTTTATATATTTATTTGGACGCCCTTTCTAATTTTGTTACACAATTACTTTTTTAAAAATATTTAAGAAATCCCCACATACCATTCTATGTGTCCAATTTGCTC
>NW_026633930.1:0-2480 GCF_029227915.1 Hydractinia symbiolongicarpus | reverse complement strand
TGATATAAATTTTAAGTTATTAGATAGTACAGCAAAATGTAATTTTCCTCTGATTGTCTACCAAATGCTCCATTTTTCAGCCTATAATATTTGATATTGTGCAATAAAAGCGCATTATTTCACTTATTGCCCACCAAATGCTCAATTTTTGTATATGTAGATGTTTCAAATATCAAAAAATCCCGTCAAAATACACTATTTCACTTTGTTTACATAAATTTTGAAGTATTAGATTATACCGTAACATGCAATTTTCGTCTGATTATCCACCAAATAATGCATTTTTGTGCCTATAGTTTTCAAAATTGTGTTATAACGCCGCAATTGTCCACCAAATGCTGCATTTTTGTTTAAATAAATTTTGGAGTATTAGATTATACCGCAACATGCAATTTTTGTCTGATTGTCCACCAAATGCTGCATTTTTGTGCCTATAATTTTTAAAATTGTCTTATAACGCCACAATCTATTATCCATTGTCCACCAAATGCTGCATTTTTGTTTATATATAATTTTGAAGTATTAGATTATACCGCAACATGCAATTTTTTTCTGATTGTCCACCAAATGCTGCATTTTTGTGCCTATAATTTTTGATTCTATGTAATGAAACCACATTTTTTCACTTAGTGTCCACCAAATGCTGCATTTTTGTTTATATAAATTTTGAAATGTTAGATTATACCGCAACATGCAACTTTTTTCTGATTGTCCACCAAATGCTGCATTTTTATGCCTATAATTTTTAAAATTGTCTTATAACGCCACAATCTATTATCCATTGTCCACCAAATGCTGCATTTTTGTTTATATATAATTTTGAAGTATTAGATTATACCGCAACATGCAATTTTTTTCTGATTGTCCACCAAATGCTGCATTTTTATGCCTATAATTTTTGAAATTGTCTTATAACGCCACAATCTATTATCCATTGTCCACCAAATGCTGCATTTTTGTTTATATATAATTTTGAAGTATTAGATTATACCGCAACATGCAATTTTTTTCTGATTGTCCACCAAATGCTGCATTTTTTAGCCTATAATATTTGATATTGAGCAATAAAAGCGCATTATTTCACTTATTGACCACCAAATGCTCAATTTTTGTATATATAGATGTTTTAAATATCAAAAAATCCCGTCAAAATACACTATTTCACTTAGTGTTCACCAAATGCTGCATTTTTGTTGATATAAATTTTAAGTTATTAGATAGTACAGCAAAATGTAATTTTCCTCTGATTGTCTACCAAATGCTCCATTTTTCAGCCTATAATATTTGATATTGTGCAATAAAAGCGCATTATTTCACTTATTGACCACCAAGTGCTCAATTTTTGTATATATAGATGTTTTAAATATTAAAAAATCCCGTCCAAATACACTATTTCACTTAGTGTCCACCAAATGCTGCATTTTTGTTTACATAAATTTTGGAGTATTAGATTCTACCAAAACAATCAATTTTTGTCTGATTGTCCACCAAATGCTGCATTTTTGGGCCTTTATTTTTTAAAATTGTGTTATAACGTTGCAATTGTCCACCAAATACTGCATTTTTGTTCATAAAAATTTTAAAATATTATATAGTACCGCAAAGGGTAATTTTCCTCCAATTGTCTTCCAAATGCTCCATTTTTCAGCCTATCATATTTGATATTGTGCAATAAAAGCGCATTATTTCACTTATTGCCCACCAAATGCTCAATTTTTGTATATATAGATGTTTTAAATATCAAAAAATCCCGTCAAAATACACTATTTCACTTAGTGTCCACTAAATGCTGCATTTTTGTTTACATATATTTTGGAGTATTAGATTATACCGCAACATGCAATTTTTTTCTGATTGTCCACCAAATGCTGCATTTTTGTGCCTATAATTTTTAAAATTGTCTTATAATGCCACAATCTATTATCCATTGTCCACCAAATGCTGCATTTTTGTTTATATATGATTTTGAAGTATTAGATTATACCGCAACATGCAATTTTTTTCTGATTGTCCACCAAATGCTGCATTTTTATGCCTATAATTTTTAAAATTGTCTTATAACGCCACAATCTATCATCCATTGTCCACCAAATGCTGCATTTTTGTTGATATAAATTTTAAGTTAGATAGTACGGCAAAATGTAATTTTCCTCAGATTGTCTACCAAATGCTTCATTTTTGTCCCTATAGTTTTTGATTCTATGTAATAAAACCACATTTTTACTTAGTGTCCACCAAATGCTGCAGTTTTGTTCATATAAATTTTAAAATGTTAGATAATACGGCATAATATAATTTTCCTCTGATTGTCTACCAAGGCTCCATTTTGGAGCCTATACTTTCTGACACATCTGACAAATTAACCATACTTATAATTTTTGACTTTGTGTAAAAATTATGGTTTTATTACACAATGTCAGAAGATTTAACCAGGAAATGTGCAAAATAAAAACACGTAGAGCTAAAGGACTACAAACCAC
>NW_026633929.1:0-2645 GCF_029227915.1 Hydractinia symbiolongicarpus | reverse complement strand
AACCCCGATGTCGCTGTGCATGTTTTGACAAAGGATGAGGGAGAAGGTATCTACATGTGTCGCAAGTCGAAGCATCTTGACCGTAAGGAGACGGTTGTTTTGTTTTTGCTGTGTGAGGGTGAAAAGAGGCACTACATTGCCGTTAAGAACTTGAGCGGTGTACTGAGCAAGGTTAACTCGAAGGATGGACATAGAGAGCATTATTGCTTGAATTGTCTCTCTGGTTTTCCAAGCGAACAGAAAAGGGATGAGCACTTTGAGTATTGCAAGAATAACGATGCCGCTAAGATTCAACTCCCTAAGGAGGGTAGCACCCTAACCTTCACCGATGGTAAGTTTCAGCTCAAAGCCCCATTCATCATGTATGCCGATTTCGAAGCTTTTACAAAAGAGTTGCCAGAAGATGAGAGAAAATTCGGATCATCCACCGAGAAAGTTGGTAAACATGTTCCCACCGGATTCTGTTGTTATAGTAAATATGCTCATGGTGAAGTGCCGGACCCTCTGAATCTTTACCGCGGTGAGGACTGTGTTCCGCGCTTTGTAGATCATGTAGTTTCTGAGGCGAAAAGGTTATATAACATGTTTCCTCAGAAAGCAATGGATCCACTGACGGATGAAGAGCGTGACGGTTTCAATAGAGCCAGGGTGTGCCACATTTGCATGGAAGAATTTGATGACAAGGATGACATCAAGGTTAGGGATCACTGCCATTTCACCGGTAAGTTTCGTGGGGCTGCCCATCAGAAATGTAATCTGCGTTACAAGGTTCCTAATTATATTCCGGTTGTCTTCCACAATCTGAGTGGCTACGATGCGCATTTATTCATTAAGGAGCTTGCTAGGAAGTACGGAGAAGATGGTATGGGTGTAATCGCGGAGAATAAGGAGAAATATATCTCTTTCTCTACGGATGTTAAGGTTGGTGAATACATTGACAAAAATGGTGAGACCAAAGACAAAAAGATACAACTGAGATTCATAGACTCATTTAGATTTATGTCAAGCGGCCTAAGCTCCCTGGCTGACAACCTATCAGATGATCAATGCAAAAACCTTCGAAAATTCTTCAATGGTGACGAATTCAACATAATGAGAAGGAAGGGTGTATACCCATATGAGTATGTTAACTCATTCGATAGGTTTAATGAAACTGAGCTCCCGTCAAAGGATGATTTCTACAGCAAGCTGAACATGAATGGTATCAGCGATTCCGATTATGCGCATGCCCAGAAGGTGTGGAAGGACATGAAAGTTGAAAATATGGGCGTTTATCATGATATCTATCTCAAGACGGATGTTCTGCTTCTGAGTGATGTGTTTGAGACATTCAGAGAAACATGCTTGAGAAACTACGATCTAGACCCGGCTCACTTTTACACTGCTCCGGGATTAGCCTGGAGGGCGTGTTTGAAAAAGACCAAGGTTAGTCTAGATTTATTGTCGGATATGGAGATGGTCATGTTCATTGAGAGTGGTATTAGGGGTGGATTGTGTCAGGCTGTCCACCGCTACGCCAAGGCCAACAATAAGTATATGGGGGACGAGTACAACACATCGGATGGGAATTGCATGGATTTATTTGAGCAGCAGGAAATGGCTAAAACCGTGCCTTTTGTAAAAAGAAAATTGATTGAATTGAGGTACTGGTTGATGAAACATGTACCTAGGGTCATCAAGGTGAAAACTAGTAAAGCTTACAGAACCGTGAAGGATAAGATCATGGGTTTTTATGAAAAGGTATGTTGGGGACCGTCTGTACCGAAAGAGGAAAAACAATATACCACCAAAGCCAACACATCTGAGAGTAAGGAGATGAATAGCTATCTCCAGTACCTAGATGCAAATAATTTGTACGGCTGGGCCATGATTCAGAAGATGCCGACCGGAGGGTTTGAGTGGGTTGATGACGTGGTTTCTGATTTTACACCCGAACTGATTTCACAATTAGCTGTGGAAAACGGTGAAAAGGGGTACATCCTTGAGGTTGATGTTAGCTATCCACGGGAGCTTCATGATTCTCATAACGACCTTCCTTTCATGCCCGAGAGGAAGGTCATTAATGGCGTCGAGAAGCTGACACCGTGTCTTTCAGACAAGAAGAAATATATCACTCATATCCGTGCGCTTGATCAAGCGTTGAAGCATGGTCTTGTTCTTGAGAAGGTTCATAGGGTCTTGAGATTTGATCAGAGTGCGTGGTTGAAGTCGTACATAGATTTCAACACTGATTTGCGTACCAAATCAACTAATGACTTCGAAAAGGACTTTTTCAAGCTGATGAATAATTCGGTCTTTGGGAAGACAATGGAGAATCAGCGAAGGCAGAAGGATATACGTTTGGCCACCAACCAAAAGAATTATGAGAAAATGGTGATGAAGCCCAACTTCAAGGGTAGCACGTGGTTCTCGGAAACACTGATGGGCATAGAGATGTCCAAGATCAAGATCAAACTAAACAAGCCAATCTACCTGGGGCTGGCAATTCTCGACTTGTCCAAGATAGTTATGTATGAGTTCCACTATGATTACATGAGACCAAAATATGGTGTGGATGTAAAGCTTTGCTACATGGATACAGATTCATTCGTTTATCATATCAAAACCGACGACTTTTACAAAGATATCGCCGACGATGTAGCTTT
>NW_026633928.1:0-3000 GCF_029227915.1 Hydractinia symbiolongicarpus | reverse complement strand
GATGCTCTAAAAAAACTGGCTGACCCAGATATAAGAAGTGACGTTGGAATTCTACCTGATAATAACTACCTTTTTGCCAGCACAAGGAAATCTGAAGGACATACGTCTGGCTGGCATGCAGTTCACAATATAATTGAAAAAATAGACCTAAAGAAGCCAGACAATATTAAAGCGACATCCAATAGGCATAGGGTCAGTACCCTTTATGCTGCACTTCACATACCAAAATCAGATCGGGATTGGTTTTACAAACACATGGGACATTCTCGTGCTATTAACGAAGGAACATATCAAGCCCCTCCTGCCCTTATGGAGATTACGAAAGTTGGAAAGCAACTCCTTCAGATAGATGCAGGTATGTTTGTCATAATTACTCTCATGCTAGTGCGACTCTTTCGTTTTGTGAACAAGTCACATTTAATCCTGTAATACGTTGAGAAATGTTCTTAAAACTGTTTGCAAATGTTTGAGCATATCGTTACGATAAAAAATATGATGCATACCTTGAGATATATAAGTAAACCTCTTTTTCAAGTTCTGATATGACATTTTAAGAACCCAAAAGGATCCTTGCCACATCAGCAAATAGAATTTAGCTAGTATTATAATTCAATCACTCGTTTTTCACATTTTTTAAGGTAACGGAGCATCACAAAGAAAATTTGAAGGACAAAGTAGAGTTAGTACAGAAACTTCATGTATGTTCCAGGATTTTCATAGTTTAGGTCAGTATACGTCACACTGCTTATCCTAATTGCATGTTTACATCGTTCTCAGGTGACGAAGCATCACAGAGATTATTCAAAGGGAACGAAAAGAAACCAAGTTCGGAAAAAACCTGTAAGTTGCATTGGATTGAATGTTTATATAGCTGGTAAGAAAAGTTAACACGTTATTTCAAATCCTTTATGAGGAAGTCACCAAAGCTAAAAATCCAGATGTATGTTAGCAGATAAGTGTGTGAAAAGACATAAAGTGAACCAAAATAAAAAAGGTTGTTTTTTTATTTATTCATTTTACGAAAATTGAGGGCTGAATTTAAACTGGATTTTATTGACTAGAATTATAACAGTTACGATAAATCCTTTCCAGTTAAGATTGATTAGAAAAATAATCATCGTCGCGTTCTGTTGGTTTAAACTTTCAAATTTGAAGTGAATTTTACATAAAATAAAAATAATCTAGACATGCATGCTCAGATATATCCGCTGTCAAACTTCTTTTACGTTAGTCGGCCGTAGTCTGTATAAAATATATGCATGTATTCATAGCTTTCCCTTTTGGTTAGGTGTAAAACAATCAGGAAAAAACGTACTATCACGAAAATCTGAGAAAAGTTACTCCATGCGCTGTAAGTTTGTATTTTTTGTCATTCGTACTAAGCAATACAATGAAAAGATTAGAAATGCTATAATGGTTATATCATTTTTCGCTTTTTTAACATATTCTCCACAAATAAGCATACGAGTTATATTTTGAATAATTCATAATTACAGCTCGGTCGAAAGTTTGTAAACGTAAACGTTATGACCACGAAGATGACGACGATTACGATGATGATGATGATGATGATTACCATCCCCAAAATAGCGTTGATTTGTCATGTGACAAAGAAAATGAATGTAAGTGGCAGTACAGAAAAATAAAATTATTTGCGGCGGTTTATATTCGCCAAGTAGTAGTTTAAAATTAAGGAGAGGTAGGCAAAGCAGTGGATGAACAGCTTCAGGACTAGCTAGCTGCAATATTACTGACAAAAAGTGACAAAAGTTTAAATTCGACTAGGCTGATTTTAAATTTTTTTCGATATTTTCTGACTAGATTTTGTAGCCATGTTTTGGCTTAGTTAAACCGGGTTTTTTGAAATACGGTTTGAAGTGTGAACTGCCTTGCGTTAGGCTTTCGACTTCAATGAAGAGACATTAGCTTGCATTTATTCAACGGAGAAATCCACGAGTCGCAATATATACAGCGTATTTCTACATCGAAATGAATTGTTTACATTGTAAATCTTTACCTTATCATTGATTTCAGACCTTTACTTTACTGAAGTCCTATGGGAAATCCAATGGTATAGCTTTTAATACGTTTTTTTATTTTATAGTATTACCGGTGAGAACCAATGCAAACATGGGTATAATATTTTTTTCAGTATATTCATATTCAGCAAAATTCCATGGATTGCTTATTATGCCTTGCATTATCCAGACATTTGTCGTCAGGAAATACATGAGTTTAGATTTTCATATATTTCAGAGCGCTCGTACTTGGCTTGGCCAGAATCTGTCCATGTGAAATTCCTGAAAATGTTTGAAAAATACATCAGAAGAGAATCGCAAAATCCAATGCCCTGTAAGTTACTCTTGTTGTTAGCTGTAACTCAAAATGTCATCTAATTAGCACAGTTGGCAATATGGTTATGGCATTAAAGTCCCAGGCAATTTCTATCTTAAGAGATTCTAAAGGTTTTTATTCTATCAGGCATGGTCATGTCTCACCCCCACTCCATTAACGTTTTCAGCCTCATTACATTTTCATTATAGCCCGTGAAGAGATGAATTTTTTTCTGGAAGAAAATAGTCTTGACATTCCCTGGCAAAAAGTTCGAACAAAGATTAATAACGAACGAGCAAAGCGTGACAGAATCAAGAAGAGTAACCTAGAAAAGATACTTAAAACCTCATAGATTTTCTTTTATATCTTTATTATATGAACGTCATCCCTTGGAAATAAAAAGTAGCAAAAAAATTTGAAACCGGTTTTTCAAATTTATTCTTTATTTTATGTTATATATTTGTAGGACCATCCCGTTCATTATCTATATTCATTGATACGAGTATTTTGTTCATTTCCATGATGTTTTGTAACATAAGTGAGTAGATTCGATATATTTAAATGTCCAATGTAATTTTTACTTTTTGCATATAGATTGTTTATTATAGAATTTCACTAAAGTGTAATAAAGTGGAAAAAACATATTGCTTTGTCGCTATTGATGCC
>NW_026633927.1:0-3064 GCF_029227915.1 Hydractinia symbiolongicarpus | reverse complement strand
CTGTGACAAGCATTTTCGAAGCATGTCACAGGCAACTTCTGCGATATTCGATGCCCTGACCTTCAGTTCGTAAATAGCAGTTGTACAACTTACTTCCTAATCAGTTTATCTTAAAACATAGAGAGCTAGTTGGGACAGAACTATTAACTTAAGAAGTACACCATCAGGAAGGTAAGTCAGTAGGACTTGCACTTCATTTCCATTTGTCATCGTCTTAAGGAGAGCTATACAAGGTTAATGACGAATTTTTTTGCCAGCTGAAAAACAAAAAAAAATATTGTCGACGCAATACTGACGCAAAACATTTGAAATGTATTTCACCTCAGCAATTTTAATGAAGGTGGGTATTTAATAGAAATACATTTTAGAGATACATTATTACGCGGATAACAATTATGTATTGAGTAAAGTTTGGCTAAGAGATTACTCTAAAATAGCTCAGTTCTGCTTGGTGTGTGTACAAAGTAGAAAAAGACGTGTGATAAAGAGTACGCCCGGATTTCACATGGCATGTGTGGAGGCGTGCGCGTGCAATCGCACGCCATTCATGATCAAGACTGAAAATATTAGCAGGGTGTGCTTAACTTACTGATAAAAGGGAAGCTTCAAAACTTCAGAAGATCATTGGATTCAATTTGAATGTCCAAACCTGTATGTGAGGCATACCTTTTACTTTATGTGCAGCTGCTGTTTTTACTTCTGCCTCACAGTCCTTCAGCAAGGCAGCATATGATGGTACCAAGTCCTGTTTGCTTATATCTGGACCTACTGCCTTTTGTAAGTCCACTATTTTATCTGCAACCATATAACGCACTCGCCATGATTTATCTTGAGCTGCGTTGCGTAAGGTAGGCATCATAAAAGTTTCTTTATCAGCTGGTGGTAAGATATCTGCGATACAAACACATGCTTCGACAGCTAATAAACGAACTGAATCTTGATCATCAATAGCGAGATTCGTAAACGATGGTATTAAGTCTGATTTAACATATTCAATTTCCACAGTCTTGGCGAATTCCTAAAAATGCATTGTATACAGATTTAATCAGATTTTTTACAAGAATGATAAAGGCAGCTACAACTTTCCATTTAATTTAATGCTTCCTTCGAAGTTCAATTAAAATTGATGAGAAAATCTTGAAATCTTGTAAAATTAGATAACACTTTTATTAGTAATATTCAATACAATTGATGCATGGAAAACATGCTTCCCTAAAAATACATAAACTTACACCAAGTTTCCCAGCTGCAGCTCTTCGTACCATTGGTGTATCATCACAACACAAAGTTTTAAACGCACTAAATATAATCATGCCACAGTTTGAGGTAGGCATTACATGGTATCCAACAAAATTTTTACATAACAAAATATTTTATTCCTTCCTTCTTTCCTTATATTTTTGTATTACATTTTACTATCCTTTTACTGACCTAGCCTATAAAAATTGAGCAAAATTAATTCCTTGTTACCAATATATATAAAATCTTGTGAGAGCAAAATGTGAATGTTAAGAATGTTAAACTTCTATTGATTGTGCAAACACTAATCAATTAAATTATATGTACATTAAACAAAATAATTTACGTGCGGAGATCTGTTTTTGTATTATTTCCAACACGCTCATAACAACAAGCAAACAAGCCACATGCAGATGTTCGTGATGTAAACCAATCTCCTTTAAAAACAACAAATGTTAGTGGGGTGGCTTAGGAATAAAAACATAATATACAGGATATTGATACATTGCTGTCATAAAAAATGTTTCATTGATATATAAATTAAGTTCACAATGTCAATTTCTCGAAATTATTTGATTAATAATTCTAGATCGCCTTTGCCGAGTAATTTTCACAACAAAATTATTTTACCTTGTGCTAATCTTTTAACTAATGGAACAAAATGATTTTCCAGGTCATCCACAGAATGGTCAGCTGCAATTTGTCTCAACGAATCAACAGCTTTATCTCGAACGACTGTTTCTTCAACTGTTGCTAGACTTTCCAGTGGAGGTAACAAACAATGAACATGCTCAGGACCACCAACCAGAGGTGTGAAACCTGCCAGTTGTTCAGCCAATGCTAGTAGAACCTCGTCTTCATCATAGATAGTATCAGTAAGAAAAGGGATTAATTCACTTCTGGTTCTTTCCACACCAAGAGCAAGTGCAATAGTGGATAACTTTTTCAATGAGTTTAAACGGAGCTAAAAACAAGACAGCCTGTTTTACTTTTTTTAAAGAATAATGATAGAAATCTGCAAAAAAAAAAAAAAAAAAAAAAATCAGATTTTTTTTAAAAAAGTGGGGTTTAAATACATCAAGTTCAAAATGTCTTGGAAGTGGTGTGTCATCCAGCATGACAAGGAAAGGTTTTAGGTTGTTCAAAAATTGAAAATAAACATTTAAAATGATAATCCAAAACAAATTTTTTTGTAGCTTAATTAAATAATTTTAATAAATACCGACAAGAGTATAATAAATGCATTGTAAAAACTTTAACTATATACCTGTGGTGAAGTTGAATGTAAATAAAAAAGAAACTTTCCTATGAAGATAACCTACACTAAACTATTAGAAAAGGTAGATGGAAAGAACACAATTCCCTAAATGGAAACTCTGAGCTGTCAAAACATTACAGGCCACGGAAAGTGTCCACTAATTTGAAGAGGAGTTTTAATGTCTGCACTGAGTCTGAGTCCCTAATTGCTCTTAAAAAAAACCAACAAGCTCAGACAAAATTATTACACCTTTTTAGAAACGGAATAAATTAAATAGAATTTAAGTAGCAAAGATAATGTGTGAATCCTGATGTGTCCATTACTTCCATGATGATTACCGCATTTTCTCTAATTTTTCTCTCTTTATATTCCTTTTACTTATACAAACAATTTTACATTTGTATATAGCACTGATGATGATATTATATTGAAAAGCTTTTGCTGATTTTTAAACTTGTTTTTAACTTTTATATTTTATGTAATATATGATTTGCTTAATGCTTTTTTGGTTTCATTTCTGTATGCTAAAGTTTGTCAATTCAAGATCTTTTTTACAATAAAAAACAT
>NW_026633926.1:0-3956 GCF_029227915.1 Hydractinia symbiolongicarpus | reverse complement strand
ATTAGTTACTTTTTTTTTTTTATAGCGCCGAAGAAAGAAACCGTACAGATACTGCATTTTTTGCAAAAAGAAAATGTCATATTTAAGAAGGCATATCAGATCAAAGCATAAACACCACCCTGAAGTGAAGGTTGTACTCAAACTTAAAAAAAAAGAGCAATTTGCAGCTTATGAGGACTTCAGGCGCCGAGGAATCTTTGAATATAATATGAAAGAAGCTTTAAATGAAAAACCTGAATTTGAGCGAGAGAGACGTGGAAGGGATCAAAATGATTTGGTATACTGTAATAACTGTAAGAAATTTATTTCTCGGAGATTTTGGTATCAGCATATGAAAAACTGCCAGGCTAATTCGTGTAAAAAAACTGTTCCCGTACCTATCAACTTGTTATCATTACCAGAAAACTTAAGAATAACTGATGATTTCCGTGACAATATCTTATCAAAATTCCAAAGGGATAATATTGGTGATATATGCAGGACAGATAACACCATCATTAAAGTTGGGACAGTGTTTTATCATAAAGATAAAAGAAAATGCGAGAAGTCATTTGAAGTCAGAAAGTCTGTCAGGACAGACATGCGAAGAATTGCTCACATGTACAATTTATTTCTTAAGCAAAATGACATTGAAAGGCCAAATGGAGATGCAAGTGATATGTTCAACCGTAGAAATTTTGAACATTTAAAAAATGTTATTGATGTATACACAACCAGTGAAGACAACGAACTTAAGGCTGGTTTAAAACAAAATATTTACTACTTACTAAAACGCGTTGCAAAGGTTTTGAAAGGCCATTACTTAGTTTCTAGTGACGATTCCGCTGCTGAAGAAATTGACCGATTTATTTCTGTGTTAGAAATGTATGAAGACTTTGTATTTGCAGATGCAACCTACCAACTAAACAAAAACAAGAATATAAAACTGCGAAAACCTTCCGAGCTGCCATTGGAGGAAGACATGCAACTTCTTAAGAACCATGTAATGCAAAGGATGAAAGAGCTTTTGCAAGATCCTTTCACAATATTTGATGTGTCTTCGTATGTCGAGTTGCGAGATTGTGCTTGCTGTAGATTAACTTTGCTAAATGCACGTAGAGGTAATTTATTCAGTTACGTGGCGGAACTTCTATATCTATAGTATCAGTTGTTATTTTAGTTGTAATATGCAAATGATCTATGATTAATATTTTAGGAGGAGAGCCAGCACGTATGTTGTTAGATGACTTTCAGCAGGCGATTAATGATGCTTGGATAGATAGACAACGCATTGATTACTTAGATCCTCTTGATCAATTATTAGTTGATACAATCAAGATTTCATATATGACTGGAAAAGGCAACAATCATATAGTCCCGGTTCTTATTCCACCAGATACAATAGATGCTCTAAAAAAACTGGCTGACCCAGATATAAGAAGTGACGTTGGAATTCTACCTGATAATAACTACCTTTTTGCCAGCACAAGGAAATCTGAAGGACATACGTCTGGCTGGCATGCAGTTCACAATATAATTGAAAAAATAGACCTAAAGAAGCCAGACAATATTAAAGCGACATCCAATAGGCATAGGGTCAGTACCCTTTATGCTGCACTTCACATACCAAAATCAGATCGGGATTGGTTTTACAAACACATGGGACATTCTCGTGCTATTAACGAAGGAACATATCAAGCCCCTCCTGCCCTTATGGAGATTACGAAAGTTGGAAAGCAACTCCTTCAGATAGATGCAGGTATGTTTGTCATAATTACTCTCATGCTAGTGCGACTCTTTCGTTTTGTGAACAAGTCACATTTAATCCTGTAATACGTTGAGAAATGTTCTTAAAACTGTTTGCAAATGTTTGAGCATATCGTTACGATAAAAAATATGATGCATACCTTGAGATATATAAGTAAACCTCTTTTTCAAGTTCTGATATGACATTTTAAGAACCCAAAAGGATCCTTGCCACATCAGCAAATAGAATTTAGCTAGTATTATAATTCAATCACTCGTTTTTCACATTTTTTAAGGTAACGGAGCATCACAAAGAAAATTTGAAGGACAAAGTAGAGTTAGTACAGAAACTTCATGTATGTTCCAGGATTTTCATAGTTTAGGTCAGTATACGTCACACTGCTTATCCTAATTGCATGTTTACATCGTTCTCAGGTGACGAAGCATCACAGAGATTATTCAAAGGGAACGAAAAGAAACCAAGTTCGGAAAAAACCTGTAAGTTGCATTGGATTGAATGTTTATATAGCTGGTAAGAAAAGTTAACACGTTATTTCAAATCCTTTATGAGGAAGTCACCAAAGCTAAAAATCCAGATGTATGTTAGCAGATAAGTGTGTGAAAAGACATAAAGTGAACCAAAATAAAAAAGGTTGTTTTTTTATTTATTCATTTTACGAAAATTGAGGGCTGAATTTAAACTGGATTTTATTGACTAGAATTATAACAGTTACGATAAATCCTTTCCAGTTAAGATTGATTAGAAAAATAATCATCGTCGCGTTCTGTTGGTTTAAACTTTCAAATTTGAAGTGAATTTTACATAAAATAAAAATAATCTAGACATGCATGCTCAGATATATCCGCTGTCAAACTTCTTTTACGTTAGTCGGCCGTAGTCTGTATAAAATATATGCATGTATTCATAGCTTTCCCTTTTGGTTAGGTGTAAAACAATCAGGAAAAAACGTACTATCACGAAAATCTGAGAAAAGTTACTCCATGCGCTGTAAGTTTGTATTTTTTGTCATTCGTACTAAGCAATACAATGAAAAGATTAGAAATGCTATAATGGTTATATCATTTTTCGCTTTTTTAACATATTCTCCACAAATAAGCATACGAGTTATATTTTGAATAATTCATAATTACAGCTCGGTCGAAAGTTTGTAAACGTAAACGTTATGACCACGAAGATGACGACGATTACGATGATGATGATGATGATGATTACCATCCCCAAAATAGCGTTGATTTGTCATGTGACAAAGAAAATGAATGTAAGTGGCAGTACAGAAAAATAAAATTATTTGCGGCGGTTTATATTCGCCAAGTAGTAGTTTAAAATTAAGGAGAGGTAGGCAAAGCAGTGGATGAACAGCTTCAGGACTAGCTAGCTGCAATATTACTGACAAAAAGTGACAAAAGTTTAAATTCGACTAGGCTGATTTTAAATTTTTTTCGATATTTTCTGACTAGATTTTGTAGCCATGTTTTGGCTTAGTTAAACCGGGTTTTTTGAAATACGGTTTGAAGTGTGAACTGCCTTGCGTTAGGCTTTCGACTTCAATGAAGAGACATTAGCTTGCATTTATTCAACGGAGAAATCCACGAGTCGCAATATATACAGCGTATTTCTACATCGAAATGAATTGTTTACATTGTAAATCTTTACCTTATCATTGATTTCAGACCTTTACTTTACTGAAGTCCTATGGGAAATCCAATGGTATAGCTTTTAATACGTTTTTTTATTTTATAGTATTACCGGTGAGAACCAATGCAAACATGGGTATAATATTTTTTTCAGTATATTCATATTCAGCAAAATTCCATGGATTGCTTATTATGCCTTGCATTATCCAGACATTTGTCGTCAGGAAATACATGAGTTTAGATTTTCATATATTTCAGAGCGCTCGTACTTGGCTTGGCCAGAATCTGTCCATGTGAAATTCCTGAAAATGTTTGAAAAATACATCAGAAGAGAATCGCAAAATCCAATGCCCTGTAAGTTACTCTTGTTGTTAGCTGTAACTCAAAATGTCATCTAATTAGCACAGTTGGCAATATGGTTATGGCATTAAAGTCCCAGGCAATTTCTATCTTAAGAGATTCTAAAGGTTTTTATTCTATCAGGCATGGTCATGTCTCACCCCCACTCCATTAACGTTTTCAGCCTCATTACATTTTCATTATAGCCCGTGAAGAGATGAATTTTTTTCTGGAAG
>NW_026633925.1:0-4000 GCF_029227915.1 Hydractinia symbiolongicarpus | reverse complement strand
CTTGGCCCGTATAGTCGAATGTATACAAAGAAAGTACCGTGTGAGTAAACTCATTTCCGAAACGATTTTTTCAATTATCTTTTCACCACTAAAACGCATGAGACTTGCAGTTTTCAAAAATACTTTCATTTTTGATGAGACGCTGAATAAAAGAAGTTTAATCGCCGGTAAACAAAAAACCGCGACTTCCCGTAAATCCCGGACTCGGCCCGTATAGTCAAAAGTATACAAAGAATGTACCCAGGGAGTAAACTCATTTCCCGAACGATTTTTTAATTTATTTTTTCACCACTAAACCCATGAGACTTGTAGTTTTCAAAAATGTTTTCATTTTTGATGAGACGCTGAATAAAAGAAGTTTAATCGCCGGCAAACGAAAACCTGCGATTTCCCGTAAATCCCGGACTCGGCCCGTATAGTCAAAAGTATACAAAGAAAGTACCCAGGGTGTAAACTCATTTCCCGAACGATTTTTTAAATTATTATTTCACCACTAAAGCCCATGAGACTTGTAGTATTTAAAAATATTTTCATTTTTGATGAGACGCTGAATAAAAGAAGTTTAATCGCCGGCAAACGAAAACCTGCGATTTCCCGTGAATCCCGGACTCGGCCCGTATAGTCAAAAGTATACAAAGAAAGTACCCGGGGTGTAAACTCATTTCCCGAACGATTTTTTAAATTATTATTTCACCACTAAAGCCCATGAGGCTTGTAGTTTTTAAAAATGTTTATATTTCTGATGAGACGCTGAATAAAAGAAGTTTAATCGCCGGCAAACGAAAACCCGCGATTTCCCGTAAATCCCGGGCTTGGCCCGTATAGTCGAATGTATACAAAGAAAGTACCCTGTGAGTAAACTCATTTCCGAAACGATTTTTTCAATTATCTTTTCACCACTAAAACGCATGAGACTTGCAGTTTTCAAAAATACTTTCATTTTTGATGAGACGCTGAATAAAAGAAGTTTAATCGCCGGTAAACAAAAACCCGCGACTTCCCGTAAATCCCGGACTCGGCCCGTATAGTCAAAAGTATACAAAGAATGTACCCAGGGAGTAAACTCATTTCCCGAACGATTTTTTAATTTATTTTTTCACCACTAAACCCATGAGACTTGTAGTTTTCAAAAATGTTTTCATTTTTGATGAGACGCTGAATAAAAGAAGTTTAATCGCCAGCAAACGAAAACCTGCGATTTCCCGTAAATCCCGGACTCGGCCCGTATAGTCGAATGTATACAAAGAAAGTACCCAGGGAGTAAACTCATTTCCCGAACGATTTTTTAATTCATTTTTTCACCACTAAAACGCATGAGACTTGTAGTTTTCAGAAATGTTTTCATTTTTAATGAGACGCTTAATGAAAGAGGTTTAATCGCCGGCAAACGAAAACCCGCGATTTCCCGTAAATCCCGGGCTTGGCCTGTATAGTCGAATGTATACAAAGAAAGTACCCTGTGAGTAAACTCATTTCCAGAACGATTTTTTAAATTATTTTTTCACCACTAAAACGCATAAGACTTGTAGTTTTCAAAAATGTTTTCATTTCTGATAAGACGCTGAATAAAAGAAGTTTAATCGCCGGCAAACGAAAACCCGCGATTTCCCGTAAATCCCGGGCTTGGCCCGTATAGTCAAAAGTATACAAAGATAGTACCCAGGTAGTAAACTCATTTCCCGAACGATTTTTTATTTCATTTTTTCACCACTAAAACGAATGAGACTTGTAGTTTTCAGAAATGTTTTCATTTTTGATGAGACGCTGAATAAAAGAAGTTTAATCGCCGGCAAACGAAAACCCGCGATTTCCCGTAAATCCCGGGCTTGGCCCGTATAGTCGAATGTATACAAAGAAAGTACCCTGTGAGTAAACTCATTTCCGAAACGATTTTTTCAATAATCTTTTCACCACTAAAACGCATGAGACTTGCAGTTTTCAAAAATACTTTCATTTTTGATGAGACGCTGAATAAAAGAAGTTTAATCGCCGGTAAACAAAAAACCCGCGACTTCCCGAAAATCCCGGACTCGGCCCGTATAGTCAAAAGTATACAAAGAAATTACCCAGGGAGTAAACTCATTTCCCGAACGATTTTTTAAATTATTTTTTCACCACTAAACCCATGAGACTTGTAGTTTTCAAAAATGTTTTCATTTTTGATGAGACGCTTAATGAAAGAGGTTTAATCGCCGGCAAACAAAAACCCGCGATTTCCCGTAAATCCCGGGCTTGGCCCGTATAGTCGAATGTATACAAAGAAAGTACCCTGTGAGTAAACTCATTTCCAGAACGATTTTTTAAATTATTTTTTCACCACTAAAACGCATAAGACTTGTAGTTTTCAAAAATGTTTTCATTTCTGATGAGACGCTGAATGAAAGAAGTTTAATCGCTGGCAAACGAAAACCCGCGATTTCCCGTAAATCCCGGGCTTGGCCCGTATAGTCAAAAGTATACAAAGAAAGTACCCAGGGAGTAAACTCATTTCCCGAACGATTTTTTAATTCATTTTTTCACCACTAAAACGCATGAGATTTGTAGTTTTCAGAAATGTTTTCATTTTTGATGAGACGCTTAATGAAAGAGGTTTAATCGCCGGCAAACGAAAACCCGCGATTTCCCGTAAATCCCGGGCTTGGCCCGTATAGTCGAATGTATACAAAGAAAGTACCCTGTGAGTAAACTCATTTCCAGAACGATTTTTTAAATTATTTTTTCACCACTAAAACGCATAAGACTTGTAGTTTTCAAAAATGTTTTCATTTCTGATGAGACGCTGAATAAAAGAAGTTTAATCGCTGGCAAACGAAAACCCGCGATTTCCCGTAAATCCCGGGCTTGGCCCGTATAGTCAAAAGTATACAAAGAAAGTACCCAGGGAGTAAACTCATTTCCCGAACGATTTTTTAATTCATTTTTTCACCACTAAAACGCATGAGATTTGTAGTTTTCGGAAATGTTTTCATTTTTGATGAGACGCTTAATGAAAGAGGTTTAATCGCCGGCAAACGAAAACCCGCGATTTCCCGTAAATCCCGGGCTTGGCCCGTATAGTCGAATGTATACAAAGAAAGTACCCTGTGAGTAAACTCATTTCCAGAACGATTTTTTAAATTATTTTTTCACCACTAAAACGCATAAGACTTGTAGTTTTCAAAAATGTTTTCATTTCTGATGAGACGCTTAATGAAAGAGGTTTAATCGCCGGCAAACAAAAACCCGCGATTTCCCGTAAATCCCGGGCTTGGCCCGTATAGTCGAATGTATACAAAGAAAGTACCCTGTGAGTAAACTCATTTCCAGAACGATTTTTTAAATTATTTTTTCACCACTAAAACGCATAAGACTTGTAGTTTTCAAAAATGTTTTCATTTCTGATGAGACGCTGAATGAAAGAAGTTTAATCGCTGGCAAACGAAAACCCGCGATTTCCCGTAAATCCCGGGCTTGGCCCGTATAGTCAAAAGTATACAAAGAAAGTACCCAGGGAGTAAACTCATTTCCCGAACGATTTTTTAATTCATTTTTTCACCACTAAAACGCATGAGATTTGTAGTTTTCAGAAATGTTTTCATTTTTGATGAGACGCTTAATGAAAGAGGTTTAATCGCCGGCAAACGAAAACCCGCGATTTCCCGTAAATCCCGGGCTTGGCCCGTATAGTCGAATGTATACAAAGAAAGTACCCTGTGAGTAAACTCATTTCCAGAACGATTTTTTAAATTATTTTTTCACCACTAAAACGCATAAGACTTGTAGTTTTCAAAAATGTTTTCATTTCTGATGAGACGCTGAATAAAAGAAGTTTAATCGCTGGCAAACGAAAACCCGCGATTTCCTGTAGATCCCGGGCTTGGCCCGTATAGTCAAAAGTATACAAAGAAAGTACCCAGGGAGTAAACTCATTTCCCGAACGATTTTTTAATTCATTTTTTCACCACTAAAACGCATGAGATTTGTAGTTTTCGGAAATGTTTTCATTTTTGATGAGACGCTT
>NW_026633924.1:0-4000 GCF_029227915.1 Hydractinia symbiolongicarpus | reverse complement strand
TCCCGTAAATCCCGGACTCGGCCCGTATAGTCAAAAGTATACAAAGAAAGTACCCAGGGGGTAAACTCATTTCCCGAACGATTTTTTAAATTATTTTTTCACCACTAAAACGCATGAGACTTGTAGTTTTCAAAAATGTTTTCATTTTTGATGAGACGCTGAATAAAAGAAGTTTAATCGCCGGCAAACGAAAACCCGCGATTTCCCGTAAATCCCGGCTTGGCCCGTATAGTCAAAAGTATACAAAGAAAGTACCCAGGGAGTAAACTTATTTCCCGAACGATTTTTTAATTTATTTTTTCACCACTAAAACGCATGAGACTTGTAGTTTTCAAAAATGTTTTCATTTTTGATGAGACGCTGAATAAAAGCAGTTTAATCGCCGGCAAACGAAAATCCGCGATTTCCCGTAAATCCCGGACTCGGCCCGTATAGTCAAAAGTATACAAAGAAAGTACCCAGGGAGTAAACTCATTTCCCGAACGATTTTTTAAATTATTTTTTCACCACTAGAACGCACGAGACTTGTAGTTGTCAAAAATGTTTTCATTTTTGATGAGACGCTTAATGAAGGAGGTTTAATCGCCGGCAAACGAAATACGGCGTTTTCCCGTAAATCCGGGGCTTGGCCCGTATAGTCGAATGTATACAAAGAAAGTACCCAGGGAGTAAACTCATTTCCCGAACGATTTTTTAAATTTTTTTTTCACCACTAAAACGCATGAGACTTGTAGTTTTCAAAAATGTTTTCATTTTTGATGAGACGCTTAATGAAGGAGGTTTAATCGCCGGAAAACGAAAACCCGTGATTTCCCGTAAATCCCGGGCTTGGCCCGTATAGTCGAATGTATACAAAGAAAGTACCCTGTGAGTAAACTCATTTCCAGAACGATTTTTTAAATTATTTTTTCACCACTAAAACGCATAAGACTTGTAGGTTTTAAAAAATGTTTTCATTTTTGATGAGACGCTGAATAAAAGAAGTTTAATCGCCGGCAAACGAAAACCCGCGATTTCCCGTAAATCCCGGCTTGGCCCGTATAGTCAAAAGTATACAAAGAAAGTACCCAGGGGGTAAACTCATTTCCCGAACGATTTTTTAAATTATTTTTTCACCACTAAAACGCATGAGACTTGTAGTTTTCAAAAATGTTTTCATTTTTGATGAGACGCTGAATAAAAGCAGTTTAATCGCCGGCAAACGAAAATCCGCGATTTCCCGTAAATCCCGGACTCGGCCCGTATAGTCAAAAGTATACAAAGAAAGTACCCAGGGGGTAAACTCATTTCCCGAACGATTTTTTAAATTATTTTTTCACCACTAAAACGCATGAGACTTGTAGTTTTTAAAAATGTTTTCATTTTTGATGAGACGCTGAATAAAAGAAGTTTAATAGCCGGCAAACGAAAACCCGCGATTTCCCGTAAATCCCGGCTTGGCCCGTATAGTCAAAAGTATACAAAGAAAGTACCCAGGGAGTAAACTTATTTCCCGAACGATTTTTTAAATTATTTTTTCACCACTAAAACGCATGAGACTTGTAGTTTTTAAAAATGTTTTCATTTTTGATGAGACGCTGAATAAAAGAAGTTTAATAGCCGGCAAACGAAAACCCGCGATTTCCCGTAAATCCCGGCTTGGCCCGTATAGTCAAAAGTATACAAAGAAAGTACCCAGGGAGTAAACTTATTTCCCGAACGATTTTTTAATTTATTTTTTCACCACTAAAACGCATGAGACTTGTAGTTTTCAAAAATGTTTTCATTTTTGATGAGACGCTGAATAAAAGCAGTTTAATCGCCGGCAAACGAAAATCCGCGATTTCCCGTAAATCCCGGACTCGGCCCGTATAGTCAAAAGTATACAAAGAAAGTACCCAGGGAGTAAACTCATTTCCCGAACGATTTTTTAAATTATTTTTTCACCACTAAAACGCATGAGACTTGTAGTTGTCAAAAATGTTTTCATTTTTGATGAGACGCTTAATGAAGGAGGTTTAATCGCCGGCAAACGAAATCCGGCGTTTTTCCGTAAATCCGGGGCTTGGCCCGTATAGTCGAATGTATACAAAGAAAGTACCCAGGGAGTAAACTCATTTCCCGAACGATTTTTTAATTTTTTTTTTCACCACTAAAACGCATGAGACTTGTAGTTTTCAAAAATGTTTTCATTTTTGATGAGACGCTTAATGAAGGAGGTTTAATCGCCGGAAAACGAAAACCCGTGATTTCCCGTAAATCCCGGGCTTGGCCCGTATAGTCGAATGTATACAAAGAAAGTACCCTGTGAGTAAACTCATTTCCAGAACGATTTTTTAAATTATTTTTTCAACACTAAAACGCATAAGACTTGTAGGTTTTAAAAATGTTTTCATTTTTGATGAGACGCTGAATAAAAGAAGTTTAATCGCCGGCAAACGAAAACCCGCGATTTCCCGTAAATCCCGGCTTGGCCCGTATAGTCAAAAGTATACAAAGAAAGTACCCAGGGAGTAAACTCATTTCCCGAACGATTTTTTAAATTATATTTTCACCACTAAAAGGCATGAGACTTGTAGTTTTCAAAAATGTTTTCATTTTTGATGAGACGCTGAATAAAAGAAGTTTAATAGCCGGCAAACGAAAACCCGCGATTTACCGTAAATCCCGGACTTCGGCCCGTATAGTCAAAAGTATACAAAGAAAGTACCCAGGGAGTAAACTCATTTCCCGAACGATTTTTTAAATTATATTTTCACCACTAAAACGCATGAGACTTGTAGTTTTCAAAAATGTTTTCATTTTTGGTGAGACGCTGAATAAAAGAAGTTTAATAGCCGGCAAACGAAATCCTGCGATTTCCCGTAAATCCCGGACTCGGCCCGTATAGTCAAAAGTATACAAAGAAAGTACCCTGTGAGTAACCTCATTTCCAGAACGATTTTTTAATTTATTTTTTCAACACTAAAACGCATGAGACTTGTAGTTTTTAAAAATGTTTTCATTTTTGATGAGACGCTTAATAAAAGAGGTTTAATCGCCGGCAAACGAAAACCCGAGATTTCCCGTAAATCCCGGGCTTGGCCCGTATAGTCAAAAGTATACAAAGATAGTACCCAGGGAGTAAACTCATTTCCCGAACGATTTTTTAATTTATTTTTTCACCACTAAAACGCATGAGACTTGTAGTTTTCAAAAATGTTTTCATTTTTGATGAGACGCTGAATAAAAGAAATTTAATTGCCGGCAAACGAAAACCTGCGATTTCCCGTAAATCCCGGACTCGGCCCGTATAGTCGAATGTATACAAAGAAAGTACCCTGTGAATAAACTCATTTCCAAAACGATTTTTTAAATTGTCTTTTCACCACTAAAACGCTTGAGACTTGCAGTTTTCAAAAATGTTTTTATTTTTGATGAGACGCTGAATAAAAGAAGTTTAATCGCCGGCAAACGAAAACCCGCCTTTTCCCGTAAATCCCGGACTCGGCCCGTATAGTCAAAAGTATACAAAGAAAGTACCCAGGGAGTAAACTCATTTCTCGAACGATTTTTTAAATTATTTTTTCACCACTAAAACGCATGAGACTTGTAGTTTTCAGAAATGTTTTCATTTTTGATGAGACGCTTAGTGAAAGTTGTTTAATCGCCGGCAAACAAAAACCCGCGATTTCCCGTAAATCCCGGGCTTGGCCCGTATAGTCAAATGTATACAAAGAAAGTACCCTGTGAGTAAACTCATTTCCGAAACGATTTTTTCAATTATCTTTTCACCACTAAAACGCATGAGACTTGCAGTTTTCAAAAATGTTTTCATTTTTGATGAGACGCTTAATGAAAGTGGTTTAATCGCCGGCAAACGAAAACTCGCGATTTCCCGTAAATCCCGGGCTTGGCCCGTATAGTCGAATGTATACAAAGAAAGTACCCTGTGAATAAACTCATTTCCAAAACGATTTTTTAAATTATCTTTTCACCACTAAAACGCTTGAGACTTGCAGTTTTCAAAAATGTTTTTATT
>NW_026633923.1:0-4510 GCF_029227915.1 Hydractinia symbiolongicarpus | reverse complement strand
CTCTTCTGGTTGACTTTAATTAAATCTTCTTTTTTCAGGAAGCTTAAATAAATACATAAAGTCATATAAAGCTATATATATTTTTGATTTATTTTATGTCCAAAACAAGTTATCCTGGGTATTAATTTTGGTGGCGCTTAGATGGGGAGTCAGAGTATTAAATACTCATTTTAATGAGCATAGAATAATTGGAGCGGTTTTAGAATTTCCCCTTTACAGCAGAAGACAGTAATGCAAATAACCAACGACCAACTATCATATTATTTAAAATTATTTATCTAAGTATTTGTTATCATTCAACGACCAACGACGACAATCAAGAAAAAGTATTTGTTATCATCCAATGGCCAACGACCAACGACCAACGATGACAATCAAGAAAAAGTAATTGTTATCATCCAATGGCCAACGACCAACGACCAACGATGACAATCAGGAAAAAGTATTTGTTATCATCCAACGGCCAACGACCAACGACCAACGATGACAATCAGGAAAAAGTATTTGTTATCATCCAACGGCCAACGACCAACGACCAACGATGACAATTAGGAAAAAGTATTTGTTATGGTCCAACGACCAACTACCAACGAAACGGTTACGAGCAACAAATGGTTACGAGCCAACGGCCAACGACCAACGATAATTATATAAATCTATAAATCCTAGTAGGTGGATAAAACATTTTAAAATTTTAAAATTTCATATTTACTGCAAATTAAATACACAATAATAGCCTGGTGATAAATTGTTTAAAAGGATTCCCGCATAGAATTTATAGTTAATATTTTTTGTTCTTGTCAAATTCAAGATTAAAATATATCTGCAAGGACAGTCGAATTGATTTCAAATATCAGTTTGTACAGAACGAAAAATTTCAATTCTTCTATCCGTCTGTTCTTGAGTGGAAATGTATCTAAACTCAAATGGAAATCTTTAAAGTTAAATAATAAGAACGAAGAAAAAGGCTTTTTTTAAAATTGCAACAAAATTTTTGAAAAACTTTTTATCTTGTAATTGAAATTAGGAATCCATTGAAAAAATCCGAAAATAAATTATGAAAATGCGAAAATTTCATCCGACAAATACACAGAAGATAAGTCGCAAATGAATTTCGAAAATAAATCTTGATCCTTGTTAGCATATCTCCACATAAATTCCGCCATGTAAGATGAAAAGTGGGATTTTTTTACTCCAAATGATGGTAATGTTGATTTAACTTGCCTCCAGTGTCCTTCAATTTTATTTGTATGATCTCCGTTACAGTTAACAAATTCAACTGAGTGGTTAACTTTTAAATGTTCAAAATCTAATTCACTTAAAATATCATATGGTTTCCAAAAATCTGAAACTATAGTTGTACCAGGCAGGATCCAATTTTTTATTATAGGTATCAGCGTCTCTCTGTCTCTCTTTTCTACCGCTACAAGAAAGTTCTTTCGCGATTCTTCTTCTATACCACCAAAAACCCACTGTCCATCTACACGATGGCCCCTGTGGTATTTACGCTTTCCAAACTTACTTTCGTCAATTTGAACTCGTACACCTTTACCGCCAATCTTTGATGAATTTTGGAAGAGTAATACTTCACACGTTTCTCGGCAAAACATATCCCAGTCAACAGCAGTAGAACTTGATATGCACATTTGTTTGGCTATTTGATTTTGATCGATACCAGTGGTCCACCAATACGTCATTTCAATCACCTCTTCTATCGTCAAATTAGACTTTTCAAACCAGCTACCTTTGCGAATTGACGTTTCAACAAAATGACCATTCTTTTGGCAACGCCATCTAATTCCATCTGAACTTTTGCACTTAGACAAGATCATGTCATTGTTACATTTATCGCATTTTCTTTGTTTGATTAACAAATTGTTATCAAAACACCACGATAAGGCATTCTCTTTGGTATTCGTGATGTTTGTGATTAAGTATTTGTGTGTTGTAAATGCTGTTTTATCGGATGAGCGGATAAAACGATCATAACTGTTATGAGAAGGTCCAAATTGCGTAGACTTGTCATGACTAACACTATTGACACCACATTGTGTCCCCCGGCTTCTTAATCTTTTTAACGGTGGGTAATCCATGCTATGATTTAATCAGAAATTAATCAACTTCTTTGCAAGTTATTGAAATTATTGTATCAAAGAATATTTGTAGATTTGAAAAACGAATAATGAATCGTTAAATTGTAATATAATTATAAAATAATAGAAAATGTACTTACTATGGTCCCTTACTGTAATTTCTCAGGCAGAGTATTTGTCATTCGCGATACACAGAAAAGCTTATGTCAGATAACGGGACGTTAATGAATTCCCTACATTGCATAATTTTAGCTACTCTTGCAGTGTTAAAAGATTCATCAAAAACACATGACTTGTCTTCAGAAACTTTTTTTACAATTACTCATATTAATCATACAGAAAATAAGAAAACGTGATTAAATTTAAGCAATACAAATAATAGTAAAAACATGCTGAACACAACTCAAATGTTACGCAACTTTCCGAACAGTGTTTATACTTTTTCATGTACAAGCAATTTTTTATAAGAAACTGTTGTTATTTTTCGAGCATTTTTTGCCTCGGCATATCTGTATACAATTTGTCAATCGAGTAAAATAAGTTTTATTAAAATTTACAATTTTAAACCCGATTAACTTTGTTATAGCTAACCTATATATTTTGGTGTTGATAAATTTGTAAACTTTTTTATAAGTAAGAACGACTTATTCTATGGATATAGAAAAAGGATTATTTGAAAAATTTTTGCTAATGAATTTCAAGATTAATAGACTCGATAATCCGATCCGTAATACAAACAGGATGTTTGGCGAGCCTTTTTGTTTCATATTCACTTTCTTGTAACCAATTTTTTATTTCGGATGGCAAGTCCCTAAATTCTTTTTTAACAAATACTTTTGATGATTTTGACGACCCAACTGCTCTTACACTAACCAAACGACCAATGTCTTTGTTAACAAAGTTTTCTATAAACTTAACAAATTCTTGGGATAGTAAACCGCGAAATCTTTTTGATGTACTTTGTTTGAAAGATCTGTATGTGACGAAGGCACCCGGTGTCATTAAAACAGCTTTTTTATATTCATCAGAAGTTGGGGCACGTTTAACTGATGGTGTTTTGCTGGTACTAACCAATTCTGTGATATACTAAAACGAAAAATATTGTCATAAATGAGATGAATAAATGTCTATGAAAAGATAATAAATGCAAATTTGCTGTAACTTAATTATAAAATATTTAAAAGACTAACTGTGTAAAATAATTCTTTCTGTTCATCAATTGATTCAACATACATTATGGCACGTTCCAATGTTTGCAAGGAAATAGCTTCTGGTAGACATGTAAATTCAACTTCATTAAAAAGGGCATTATAAAAGTATTCCACTGTGTGTAGAGCGACAGCAACTTTTGGAATTAACTCTGGTTTTTTAGACTTGCTGGTTGGTCTGCCGTGCAAAAGATCGTTGTTTAGATCGGTCAAAAACTGTGTCTCCATGTTGTCGTACAATCTATACAAATTGGTAAAAAAAAAAATAAAGAGGGGGAAATAGAATTGAAGAAAAGGAAGAAGAGATTATTTATCATGTCATGTATAAAGTTTAAAATTATTAAAAATCTTCTTACTTTAACGCATTTTCGTCAAAATAGAATATTGTATTATCTATGTGTACATAGTTGGCATAAATATCCTTAATATCGATTGTTGTTGAGGATTGTTGGGCGATTTGTTGTTCCTTGGGCATCGGACGGTATGAACGAGGCGTTATAATTAAAAATCGGTCCAAAAATCCATTACCTTTATCCATTAAAGACAAAATAAAAGCCATGCTTTTTATTTGTGTAGCACCTTAAAAAATAAAGAATTTAATACGTGTGCATATTTTTAAAAACCTTTTTGTAATCACAAGAATTGATTTTGTTTAAACGTATATTCATCAGCCTTTATGGTGTATATTTTTGCTTCACTTTTTGGAAGGAGCTAAAAAGTTAGATTACGAACCAACTAACCGCATCTGCGTATACCGTAAATAACGGATTAAGGTTCCGGGGCGCTTACTTACAAATATTTCCCTAACCCCGGGACACTTATTCGACAGGGGGCGTATTGAGCACGGGGCGCTTAATCCGTCATTTACGGTATGCGTTGCATAAGGAGGAAAGAGAAAAGAATAAATAAAAAATAATTACCTAATATGCACAATGCGCAATTTTCAGGTATATATCTGTTATTTTCAGTACTGAATTGAATAGACACATTTTCTCCACTAAAAATCTTCGATAGAATCTCCATATCCCCAGTGTAATTCTCATCGTTTTTTTTCAATATTTTGTACAAGTACTCCTGTATTTCGGCATTAACAATGTATGTACATTTTCTTGTACAGAGGCACTTTGTCAAGCCAGATGTGGTGGTGTTAGATATAATGTCTGTATCTTCTTGAATAGCCTTTAATGGTTGATTAACTGCCATCTTAAT
>NW_026633922.1:0-4684 GCF_029227915.1 Hydractinia symbiolongicarpus | reverse complement strand
CAATTCTTCAGTATTATGCCACGTTCCAACAGAAAATATAACGAGCATAGCTTTTGCATAGTCCTCAGTAACAGGCCAAACAGGTTTTGTAGATATTCCTGTAAAAACTGGCACGTGATCTACTTTGCAGGTACAATTACATTTCTTGCTCCAGTTCCATAATGATATTTCTGGCTCAGTTTCTCTACGCTTATCGCTCAAGTATTTATCCAATGTGCTATTCTTTGTAACGGTTCCATCTTCACCAGACGTATCCAATGCTCGGAAGCCACTGATACCAATGTATCGAAAATTCCTGGTACATCTAGTCAAACGGCCACCACTATTAATAAAATCTGCCGCAGCACCTGGTACATCTACCAGACCAGCAATTTTTTGAAGTAGTCGTTGAGCCAAATTTTTAACAGTGCTTCCATCAGCAGTGTTTTCAATGAGATGCCGATAAACATGTACCAAATCTTCAGTTGAGGCTGCCCCCTTGCAAGCATAACCAGCAATGTATTTTTGAAGAGCCAGAAGATCCTGATCGATAATGACTTGACTGTCACAATTTGCTAGCCAACTAAGCAGACGTGTTTTAACATGCATCATTAGGCGAGGATGATCGCGTGGTCCCTCATATCTAGGATGTTCCCCTTTTGTTATGACAGCATGAAAAGGATGAATCTCTTTGCCACTTGTTTTTTTGGTTTGTGGATCAAGATCACCAAAATGAAAACGACAGTACTTTTTTGGAGCGGTATCCTTTTCCTTATTATTCTTACGACGATAACGCAAACAACTGGAATTACAATTATGGAGACCTATTCTATTAACAAGATAAGTATGTTGCTCTCTTATACCACCTTCATGGTTAGCGACATCTGCAAGTTCTTGCGCCAATGGGTTATGGTCTGGAGGAGCTTGACTCCCTTCTGGTGTTGGCCATTGATTTTTGTTTGGAACCCAAGTTCTAATTCCAGAGGTATCTATAATTTCATTTCCCCCAGCAGGATGCAGTGAAGTAAATATGGGTGAAAAAATGTCATCACTGTCTTCATTTGTGGTTTGCAACCAATTTTGAAGTTCTTGTGCAGCAGTTTGGGATGCTTGTGAGTCAGGTACATCATTCGACAATCCATCCATGATTGTTTTGACCTTTTGAGCGTGTTTAGAGGACGATATAATTGCGTGACCATGTATCTCACCTCGACCTTTAGCGAATTCATATCGCCACCAACTATCATTATATTGAAACACTTTCTTGTTGACTGTGGCAAAGTAATTTATAGTCCTTGCATCAAAATACTGTGTGACGATATGAAGATTTTGTAGAATCATTTCCCGCTTGAATTTGCTGTCGTTTTCCATTTGTTGCCGCACAGTATCTTCGTTTAAATTGTTTATTAAGGCATGATACTTAATAAGTAATTCATGTAATGGTTTCCAATGAAATTCTGCACAACTGTTGGTATCAAAATAGGCCGGTAAATCGCCAAACTCATTTCGTCTGAAAAACAACAGAGCATCCACTTTTTTTTTTTGGTCTCTCCAGTATGGATCGGTATTCACCAGGTTTTTTCCAATACTAATAATTTTTCGTGGAACTGAATCATCGTCATTTTGTAAATTATCTCTCAGTTCAGCAATTGTGAGATGCGCATCATTTAATTGTTGGGAAACAAGAAAGCTACCCTGCTGTAGTGCTTGCATTCGTAAACGCATATTCAATAAGAAAAATTTTAAGTATGGATGACGCGCTACACGATTATCAGAACAATAATATATATGTTCGATGTATTCTTCAAAGTTAATTTTACTCAACCTTGGAACCGTTAAGTCACAATTTCCATTAATAAAAACAGTTGGGTATGCCATAGTAAAAAAACCAGGAGTTTTTAATTCTCGAATAGGCTGCTCTCGTGTATATTCCAAATTTGCATTCGCAATTGTGCCATGTTCAAGAGCTTGATTAACTGCATCTTCAGAGCCCAAGAGCTTCTGCAGTATTGTTCGCAACTCTTTGTCAGCATCTTTAGATTCAAGTGGACAAACTAAACCAGAACGGGTTATACTTTCGTCATCTTGAGGTAAGTTTTCCAGAAATTGATTTTCAGCAGGACCCTTGTCTTCCTCTGGTATAATATGTGGCATTTCAACAACAGGCAAGCCAGGTAATTCAGAACGCATCTCTGGTAAATTTTGAATGCGGTCATATTTTATCGAAACATCCTTATAGTACTCATTCGGTAGAAACTGAAAGTAGCGTCCTTTTAAAGGTTTGTCAATGTGATCAGAGCCATTGTATAGATGTTCACTATTAGTATCTGGATATTCAGTGCCACCTTCTGGGTATCCAAAACACAGCCCTCGTAATGCATTTTCAACTTTACCCCTTTGCACAGTATACTGTTGAACTGAATTTCGACTTCCTTTCTTTTTAATAACCACTATTCCAACCTGAGATGGTAACGATGGCAATTCTTTAGCAATTTGCATTCTCTGAGGAAAACTGATACAATGTCCTTTTGATGCAAGCATGCCATATCGCAGGAGGTGTATATTCATGATAACAGTGATACGACGAATCAATGCTACTTCCAGTATGGTCAAATTTTGAAGATATGGTGGTACCGGTAAAAAATGCATATCATTATGGCGGATGTTATCGTGTAATGGGCCCAAATCATCATCATCAACTGACAGTATACCGGAAAATCTAGCAGGTGTTGTTACATTCTTTTTAAAACGACTAAGGCTTTCCCGATGACACCTGTCACACCTTCCATCGCTGAAAATTTTCCAAGGCTTAACGGCAATTGGTTTTGTTTCGTTTTCTGCAGTAGGACTGATAGGGGGAGTAGCATGAAATACTGGTCGGGTTTCACGACAAGTTTTACAGGTTGCCAAACTATGCAACTTCTCACCTTCTTCGAACTGTATTACAGCTGCAACAACATCAGGATTTTGATGAATAGAGGAGGTTTCATTTCCATAAATTTGATCACTGGTCTGGTTGTCTGTGACAATTGTCGGAACTGACTGTGTGGTTTGTATGGACTGAGTGGTTGGTAAAATATTTACTAGATTGTGTGTAGTAATTGGAAGTGTAAGGTGTGGCAGGGAATATGTATGTTTGGAGGCAGGCGGTTTTTTCAAACTACCATTTTCCTGATTACTTACGGCTGTTTTAGAAATGTTTTTTTTGCAGCTATAAATTATTCGCCTGTGTCTGTTGAATGTTTCCATACTTGTTTCATTAACTTTAGGTTCTTCATATTTAATATTTAACTGAAGACACTTTAGCTTTAAAGCAGGTTCTTTATTATAATTTGGCTTGCGTTTACGCTTGGTTGTAGGTTTGGTTGTAGGTTTAGGTGTAGGTTTGGGTTTAGGCTTGGATTTAGGCTTATGTTTAGGCTTAACTTTTTTTGGTATTATAGCAGCAGACATATAAGATTTCATTATTTTCTCTACTAGGAGGTCTTGATTTTGATTCAAAGTAGTAACTTCCTTTTCACCAGGTTTTTCATTAGTTATATTTTCAGGATATTTTGATGACAAACAAGGAATTTTTTTAGGTGGACTGAGTGATGTGGATGATGTAACAGGAGTAACGCTCACATTATCATCAAAGATCAACGATTGATAGTGATTTTGATTAACCCTGCCAAGCAAAATGAAAGCACCTGCAGTGGTACCATCAGTCAATAGATGTGCCACTTGTTGTTCACCAGGAATATCATGTGTTTCGTCATGAGTAGGACTAATGAGGGTATATGGGCGTGTTGCAGTACTGGTATCGGCTGTTATCAAAATGTTTACGCCCAAAATTATTGCAGTAGCCCGTATGAAAATCTCTTCAACATCAACAGTAGGTCTTGACTGAGTTTGTATGTCGCGTTCCCACTCTTCCGGCTTTATGGTTAAAAAGATTCTGTTATTTTGAAAAATTTCTAGATTACTATTTTCTCGAACAAATTTGACCACAGCTGCTCGTAGTTGAAGATGATTCTGGAAATGTAGTCCAAGGGGCACAATTTGTCTGATCTCAGGGCGATTAAGTTGCTGTACTACTGCTCTATAAAAGCAGTTGCCATCCCCTTTGGTCACTTCTCGATATGTTATATTTGACAAACCAATACTTCTAGCGTAAGCGACTATTTGATCAGCAGAAGTTGACTGATTAAGAAGATGCGTAGCATAGGAATCCTGTAGTGCTATTTGGAAGTCGATATCATTGTTATTAAAAGGCCCAGGATTGCTTTCAATATCGCCAGATAACAGTAACAGTAATTTCAAAGACGCAAGATTTATATTACAGCTCAGACAACACATGAAAATTATTGAAATAAAAAGTTTCAAGAAATGAATGAAGTTGTTGTTACCATCGATCTGGTCAAAAAACATTTCAGAACGGCTGTAAAAATTTGTTGTTTCATTCCTAATGTTATTGGAGCAACTAGCAGCTACATTATAAAAAGAACCAATGGTGGCACGATATGCTTGGACAGATATCATGATTAATTTGTCTTGATTATTCTACGATGCTACAATTAGCTACAATGTGACACAATTAATATGTTGTGTTGTTTGGCCATTCTAAAAAAATTCTAAAAAAATTCTAAAAAAAGCGCCTACAAACTGATTTTCACATAACTACTTTGCCAAGCAATGCAGAAGTAATTTTTTTTAATTAGCCATA
>NW_026633921.1:0-5000 GCF_029227915.1 Hydractinia symbiolongicarpus | reverse complement strand
TAAAAGAAGTTTAATCGTCGGCAAACGAAAATCCGCGATTTCCCGCAAATCCCGGACTCGGCCCGTATATTCGAATGTATACAAAGAAAGTATCCAGGGAGTAAACTCATTTCCCAAACGATTTTTTAAATTTTTTTTTCACCACTAAAACACATGAGACTTGTAGTTTTCAAAAATGTTTTCATTTTTGATGAGACGCTTAATGAAAGAGGTTTAATCGCCAGGAAAACGAAAACCCGCGATTTCCCGTAAATCCCGGGCTTGGCCCGTATAGTCGAATGTATACAAAGAAAGTACCCTGTGAGTAAACTCATTTCCAGAACGATTTTTTAAATTATTTTTTCACCACTAAACGCATGAGACTTGTAGTTTTCAAAAATATTTTCATATTTGATGAGACGCTGAATAAAAGAAGTTTAATCGCCGGCAAACGAAAACCCGCGATTTCCCGTAAATCCCGGGCTTGGCCCGTATAGTCAAAAGTATACAAAGAAAGTACCCAGGGAGTAAACTCATTTCCCGAACGAAATTTTAAATTACTTTTTCACCACTAAAACGCATGAGACTTGTAGTTTTTAAAAATGTTTTCATTTTTCATGAGACGCTGAATAAAAGCAGTTTAATCGCCGGCAAACGAAAACCCGCGATTTCCCGTAAATCCCGGCTTGGCCCGTATAGTCAAAAGTATACAAAGAAAGTACCCAGGGAGTAAACTCATTTCCAGAACGATTTTTTAAATTATTTTTTCACCACTAAAACGCATAAGACTTGTAGTTTTTAAAAATGTTTTCATTTTTGATGAGACGCTGAATAAAAGAAGTTTAATCGCCGGCAAACGAAAACCCGCGATTTCCCGTTAATCCCGGACTTGGCCCGTGTAGTCAAAAGTATACAAAGAAAGTACCCAGGGAGTAAACTCATTTCCCGAACGATTTTTTATATTATTTTTTTACCACTAAACGCATGAGACTTGTAGTTTTCAAAAATATTTTCATATTTGATGTGACGCTGAATAAAAGAAGTTTAATCGTCGGCAAACGAAAATCCGCGATTTCCCGCAAATCCCGGACTCGGCCCGTATATTCGAATGTATACAAAGAAAGTATCCAGGGAGTAAACTCATTTCCCAAACGATTTTTTAAATTTTTTTTTCACCACTAAAACACATGAGACTTGTAGTTTTCAAAAATGTTTTCATTTTTGATGAGACGCTTAATGAAAGAGGTTTAATCGCCAGGAAAACGAAAACCCGCGATTTCCCGTAAATCCCGGGCTTGGCCCGTATAGTCGAATGTATACAAAGAAAGTACCCTGTGAGTAAACTCATTTCCAGAACGATTTTTTAAATTATTTTTTCACCACTAAACGCATGAGACTTGTAGTTTTCAAAAATATTTTCATATTTGATGAGACGCTGAATAAAAGAAGTTTAATCGCCGGCAAACGAAAACCCGCGATTTCCCGTAAATCCCGGGCTTGGCCCGTATAGTCAAAAGTATACAAAAAAAGTACCCAGGGAGTAAACTCATTTCCCGAACGAAATTTTAAATTACTTTTTCACCACTAAAACGCATGAGACTTGTAGTTTTTAAAAATGTTTTCATTTTTAATGAGACGCTGAATAAAAGCAGTTTAATCGCCGGCAAACGAAAACCCGCGATTTCCCGTAAATCCCGGCTTGGCCCGTATTGTCAAAAGTATACAAAGAAAGTACCCAGGGAGTAAACTCATTTCCCAAACGATTTTTTAAATTATTATTTCACCACAAAAACGCATGAGACTTGTAGTTTTCAAAAATGTTTTCATTTTTGATGAAACGCTGAATAAAAGAAGTTTAATCGCCGGCAAACGAAAACCCGCGATTTCCCGTAAATCCCGTGCTTGGCCCGTATAGTCAAAAATATACAAAGAAAGTACCCAGGGAGTAAACTCATTTCCCGAACGATTTTTTAAATTACTTTTTCACCACTAAAAGGCATGAGACTTGTAGTTTTTAAAAATGTTTTCATTTTTGATGAGACGCTGAATAAATGAAGTTTAATCGCCGGCAAACGAAAACCTGCCATTTCCCGTAAATCCTGGACTCGGCCCGTATAGTCAAAAGTATACAAAGAAAGTACCCAGGGAGTAAACTCATTTCTTAAACGATTTTTTAAATTATTATTTCACCACTAAAACGCATGAGACTTGTAGTTTTCAAGAATGTTTTCATTTTTAATGAGACGCTGAATAAAAGCAGTTTAATCACCGGCAAACGAAAATCCGCGATTTCCCGTAAATCCCGGGCTTGGCATGTATAGTCGAATGTATACAAAGAAAGTACCCTGTGAGTAAACTCATTTCCAGAACGATTTTTTAAATTATTTTTTCACCACTAAAACGCATAAGACTTGTAGTTTTTAAAAATGTTTTCATTTTTGATGAGACGCTGAATAAAAGAAGTTTAATCGCCGGCAAACTAAAACCCGCGATTTCTCGTAAATCCCGGGCTTGGCCCGTATAGTCGAATGTATACAAAGAAAGTACCCTGTGAGTAAACTCATTTCCAGAACGATTTTTTAAATTATTTTTTCACCGCTAAACGCATGAGACTTGTAGTTTTCAAAAATATTTTCATATTTGATGAGACGCTGAATAAAAGAAGTTTAATCGCCGGCAAACGAAAACCCGCGATTTCCCGTAAATCCCGTGCTTGGCCCGTATAGTCAAAAGTATACAAAGAAAGTACCCAGGGAGTAAACTCATTTCCCGAACGAAATTTTAAATTACTTTTTCACCACTAAAACGCATGAGACTTGTAGTTTTTAAAAATGTTTTCATTTTTAATGAGACGCTGAATAAAAGCAGTTTAATCGCCGGCAAACGAAAACCCGCGATTTCCCGTAAATCCCGGCTTGGCCCGTATAGTCAAAAGTATACAAAGAAAGTACCCAGGGAGTAAACTCATTTCCCAAACGATTTTTTAAATTATTATTTCACCACAAAAACGCATGAGACTTGTAGTTTTCAAAAATGTTTTCATTTTTGATGAAACGCTGAATAAAAGAAGTTTAATCGCCGGCAAACGAAAACCCGCGATTTCCCGTAAATCCCGTGCTTGGCCCGTATAGTCAAAAATATACAAAGAAAGTACCCAGGAGTAAATTCATTTCCCGAACGATTTTTTAAATTACTTTTTCACCACTAAAAGGCATGAGACTTGTAGTTTTTAAAAATGTTTTCATTTTTGATGAGACGCTGAATAAATGAAGTTTAATCGCCGGCAAACGAAAACCTGCCATTTCCCGTAAATCCTGGACTCGGCCCGTATAGTCAAAAGTATACAAAGAAAGTACCCAGGGAGTAAACTCATTTCTTAAACGATTTTTTAAATTATTATTTCACCACTAAAACGCATGAGACTTGTAGTTTTCAAGAATGTTTTCATTTTTAATGAGACGCTGAATAAAAGCAGTTTAATCGCCGGCAAACGAAGTCCCGCGTTTTCCCGTAAATCCGGGGCTTGGCCCGTATAGTCAAAAATATACAAAGAAAGTACCCAGGGAGTAAACTCATTTCCCGAACGATTTTTTAAATTACTTTTTCACCACTAAAAGGCATGAGACTTGTAGTTTTTAAAAATGTTTTCATTTTTGATGAGACGCTGAATAAATGAAGTTTAATCGCCGGCAAACGAAAACCTGCCATTTCCCGTAAATCCTGGACTCGGCCCGTATAGTCAAAAGTATACAAAGAAAGTACCCAGGGAGTAAACTCATTTCTTAAACGATTTTTTAAATTATTATTTCACCACTAAAACGCATGAGACTTGTAGTTTTCAAGAATGTTTTCATTTTTAATGAGACGCTAAATAAAAGCAGTTTAATCACCGGCAAACGAAAATCCGCGATTTCCCGTAAATCCCGGGCTTGGCATGTATAGTCGAATGTATACAAAGAAAGTACCCTGTGAGTAAACTCATTTCCAGAACGATTTTTTAAATTATTTTTTCACCACTAAAACGCATAAGACTTGTAGTTTTTAAAAATGTTTTCATTTTTGATGAGACGCTGAATAAAAGAAGTTTAATCGCCGGCAAACTAAAACCCGCGATTTCTCGTAAATCCCGGGCTTGGCCCGTATAGTCGAATGTATACAAAGAAAGTACCCTGTGAGTAAACTCATTTCCAGAACGATTTTTTAAATTATTTTTTCACCGCTAAAGGCATGAGACTTGTAGTTTTCAAAAATATTTTCATATTTGATGAGACGCTGAATAAAAGAAGTTTAATCGCCGGCAAACGAAAACCCGCGATTTCCCGTAAATCCCGGGCTTGGCCCGTATAGTCAAAAGTATATAAAGAAAGTACCCAGGGAGTAAACTCATTTCCCGAACGAAATTTTAAATTACTTTTTCACCACTAAAACGCATGAGACTTGTAGTTTTTAAAAATGTTTTCATTTTTAATGAGACGCTGAATAAAAGCAGTTTAATCGCCGGCAAACGAAAACCCGCGATTTCCCGTAAATCCCGGCTTGGCCCGTATAGTCAAAAGTATACAAAGAAAGTACCCAGGGAGTAAACTCATTTCCCAAACGATTTTTTAAATTATTATTTCACCACAAAAACGCATGAGACTTGTAGTTTTCAAAAATGTTTTCATTTTTGATGAAACGCTGAATAAAAGAAGTTTAATCGCCGGCAAACGAAAACCCGCGATTTCCCGTAAATCCCGTGCTTGGCCCGTATAGTCAAAAATATACAAAGAAAGTACCCAGGGAGTAAACTCATTTCCCGAACGATTTTTTAAATTACTTTTTCACCACTAAAAGGCATGAGACTTGTAGTTTTTAAAAATGTTTTCATTTTTGATGAGACGCTGAATAAATGAAGTTTAATCGCCGGCAAACGAAAACCTGCCATTTCCCGTAAATCCTGGACTCGGCCCGTATAGTCAAAAGTATACAAAGAAAGTACCCAGGGAGTAAACTCATTTCTTAAACGATTTTTTAAATTATTA
>NW_026633920.1:0-5000 GCF_029227915.1 Hydractinia symbiolongicarpus | reverse complement strand
CTTAGTCAGATCGATGCCCACCATTGATAGATTGAGGTGACGTTTTCTGGCATTCTGGATATTGGCTTTAGCATGTGAGACTTAAAGGTTTAAACAACTCGTTCTAACAATCCATTTGTTGTGGGATGATATGGTGCTGACAAAATCTGTCTGGTTCCATTCATTCAAAGAAATTCCTTGAATCCTTTACTAATAAATGCCGGACCATGGGTAGGAAACACATGGCGCAACGTTGCGATGGTCAGTGCAGATCGAATAGAAGGCATTGGAACAACTTCTAACCGTTTCAAATATGCGTCCACAATTACTAGGAGCATCTTTCCCAAGAGAGGTCGCTCTCCCACGAATGGATCAGTGCACGGTTTGTCTAAAGCAAAATGTTTTGCAATGGTATTTTAAGAATAATAATAATAATAAGCGTAATTTTTAATAAATTTATACGAAGTTATACAAACTACATATTCAATACAGATGCGTAATGCTATCCTCAAAACAGTGCTCGACTATAACATTAAATCACAGGAGCCATATAACAAGGGTGATAAAGTAAACTGAGCTTTTACAGTACTCAGAGTTTCATGTATTCACTATACAATCCTCAGCTGTAAAATAAATTCAACTGATCTAAATTCCTATAAGTATAACAAAATTAATTGAGGTTGTAAAACGTGCAATAAAATCAGTAATTTACAATAAAAAAAAAAAATGTCATTATCAGCCTTTTGACTTATAATTGGCCAATAGATATTTGTTCATATGGCGGCATTTTGAAACGATCTCCGACCTTTTGTTTAAAAGTTCGTCTTTATTTTCGTAACTAAGGATTTCCAATTTCTCTTGCAGACAAAGTGGACACGATTTGGTTTTGTTCGAGTAACTTCTCACACGTTTTACGATCGACCAGTTTAACTTCGGCGTGATATTTTGGTCCTTTAACTGCCAGATGTAAGTGGACAGCGTGGTACTGTTCATGTACTTTTTGTTGTTGAAAGATAATTTGTGCCCACCGTAGCGTTCTTTGAACTCTTTCTCAGTTAACCCGATGTAGGCCTTTTTTGGTTGGTTTTGAGCGGTGACTTCGCATTTGTAGATGACAGACTGAACTCTGCAATTTCCTTGTAGAGGGCACGTTCTTTTAACTCTGCAATTGCATATTGGTGTATCGATTATTTGTTTTGAAGAAACTTTTTTATTATGTGAATTAATGATGGACTTCACGTTTTCTGTACAACTGTAGCTGACTTTAACGTTATTCTTATTGAAAACTTTTTGAAGGTTGTTTTCTTTTGTAAAGTGCTTCTTAATTAGTTTTAGAAAGGATCTCCCGACGTCGTTAACAACATTTTTATTAAAGAGTGGGTTAAACCATATCACGTTTCGTTTCCTATTTCTGCCAATCCGATTGGGTTCCTTTTTATTGAAGGACAAGTTCAGGTTTTTGTATCCGCTTTTTCGGAGGGCTTCTTCGTATTCCGGTTTGGCTTGGTCAAAAACTTGTTCGTTTGACGAATTTTTGACAAGCCTATCGTTGATTGATATTGGTAGTTGTTTCAAAATATTTTTTGGATAGTTAGATAAAATGTGGACGTATTGGAGCTGATCGTTTGGCTTTTTGTAGGGTTTGAAAGTTTCTGAATCTAAATCAAGTGTAACGTCGAGGAAGTCTACTCTTTTTAGGTTAGTTTGAATCTCGATGTCAAATTCGATCGTTTTGAAGGTTTCGATTATTTTTTTACGTTTGGTGTCTGTTGATCTACCTCTTGAGTTTCTTAATACTAATAATCCGTCATCACGGTATAAACCGATGTCGTCTTTTCTTACGATTGAAGAGAGCTTTTGCAGAATAAGAACTTTTAAACAAAAGGTCGGAGATCGTTTCAAAATGCCGCCATATGAACAAATATCTATTGGCCAATTATAAGTCAAAAGACTGAATTGTAAATTACTGATTTTATTGCACGTTTTACAACCTCAATTTATTTTGTTATACTTATAGGAATTTAGATCAGTTGCATTTATTTTACAGCTGAGGATTGTATAGTGAATACATGAAACTCTGAGTACTGTAAAAGCTCAGTTTACTTTATCACCCTTGTTACAAACTACATAGAAACATTTTAAGATGGCCGCTGAAGAAAATTTATCATTTTAAATATTTTGAATTGCGCCTAACAATGATGTCGATGTTAGTTTTCTGGATTTGCAATAAATCTCTTACACTTTCAAAATTCCATGCATGAATATTTTGTTCCATTTAGAAAATGGAAAATTTAACTAACAGTCGGGAAAAATAAAATAACTATAGATATACCAACATTATATGACATGTTCATGAAGAAATCCTCGATAGCTATCTTGACCTTTTGGACATGTTCATAAAGAAATCCTTGATAGCCATCTTGACCTTTTGGACATGTTCATGAAGAAATCCTTGATAGCCATCTTGACCTTTTGGGGATCTGTATCGTACAACCCATCTTGGCTTCTGATGTTTGTAAAAAGATTGTCTCCAGCATATACTGAGGCTTTTTTTCCACCATGACCATCAAAGACTTCCAAAAAAGTGGTTCTCTTGGCTCCTTTTTGCAATTATAACTGAAATCTTATCTTCTATGTATCTCCGCATACCTTGATTTATCTGTCACCTTGCTCTTTACCGATAAAATGCATGACTTTCATGCTCAATTATGGGTCCACCTCATCTCAGTAAGGGTGGTTTAATCTCTCCTCTTAGACATTCTCATCCTTGACTGATGACTCTTATTAAAATTTTTACACCTATTGATTATGCGTGCAATCGAACCCACCCGCAAACAAATTAAATAAGGATTTTTGATGATCCATATAGTTGAAGACAAAAATTCAGGAATTTATGCTCGGAAGGTGGACTTTACTTCTATATTAAGAATTTTTTTAAAATATTAACTCATTTTTCAGTATACAAGCAGTATTTATGAAGATTAGTATTGACGAGGAGTCACGACAAGATTTCTCACGAAAAAGAACAAGTACAATAACTAATGTACTAATATAAGATGAATAACCATATGAATTGCACAATTACACGTCGCTGATTCTTGCGATGGAGCCGAGAGCAAAAATGATAAAAAGTGTAAATTAAAAATCAAGTTTGCAGCTAAATTTTTAATGGATTATTATTAATTTATAATTCAAAACATTTCAAGCTCTAATGGGAAATTCCCATTAAGACAGTAACTTCCCATCAAGGTCAGAATAGAAGAAACCAAGTAAAAGTTAGCAACGTGCTTGAATTATTGTCCTAGGACTCAATTAAATTTTCTGTTTTTAACTGATAACTCGTGAATTAAAATGTAACTGCACTCATATTCATGTGATTACTAGTACAAAAATTTTCTATGATCAACTCTGCATTTTTTTGACAATAGACTCTCTCATTTCAAGGGATAATTTTAACCTGTTAGCTACAAAAAAATTATTACTCAGGAACTTTTCACTTCCCCCAGAAGGATAAATGGCTAAACTCTTCATCAATTACAAATTTTTTTTGGATATTTCTTGACTTCGTGATTATCAAGTTTTGAGGTGCCTGCAATAAGGTCGTAACAGGCAATTGCAATGACTTTCTCATCACTTGATTTGATCTTCTAAATCTTTTGGTTCGGCGGTGGTTTGTCGTTTTGGTTTGATAGTTTTTTCATTGGCGTTGGACAAAAGTCGTTGCATTTCTTTAACAGTTTACAGTGCAGTCTTTTTACTTTTGATCCATTTCGAATAGTGAATACCGACACAATAGCATCAATATTTGAGCTTCTTGCTGCCTGATTGTGCAGGTTACGTAGAAGGAACTTAACACCACTATTTATGTTGTGAACTCTAACCTTTTTGTCATATATTTACTTTTGTATTTACTTTACTGTTTTTATTTGTTATTTCTGACGATTTTATCATTTGCAATTTTAAAAGCTTGATTCATCAATTCCTTTCATTAATCCACAATCTTGTTTCCTATGTTACAAAGAAATTTGCACTTCTGCTCACATTCTTGGTGCTTGTAAAACTGCTTTTTCCCGGGGAAGATATACCTTCAGACACGATTCTGTACTTACCCACTTTTGAAAAAGTTCATTTTTGACTTGTAAAATTTCAGGGACATCTTGTTGGTTATTCTAGTAAAATTCTGTCCTACCTAGAGCGTGTATTTTATTTTACAAGGACCGCAAAAAGTTAGATTGGCCAATTGCCGAACGCGAGCGACCTAAAAGGGACATATTCATGATAAAAGATTTCTCTAGTGGCGACAAAAAAAAACTCTGATGGCAACTGAGTTTTGGGAGGAGAGTAAATGCTTGGAGAATGGAGTTTGCATAGCAAGGGTTGCCTTTGTTTCTAGCTGGAGGTTGGACATTTTCACGTGGTCTTGAATTTGAAGAATTTGCAATACGGGAGTGATTATTTTGTGTTGGGGGTGAAGAGAAACTACTCTCTGAAGGCTCCTGGAACCATTGTGTCGATGTTTTCGAGGTTCAGCCTTTTGTTTTTGAGAAACAAATGCCTCACTGAGGGATGAACGAGTTGCAGATTCCTTAAAGGAATTATTTCTAGAAATTTCAGGTTTACTGCTCTCAATGGAGTCAATCTGGTGAAGGTTTCCTCAAATTTTGATTTCTTACCTCCTAAGTCTCGGAAAACTTGTCTGCTTGAAGTCACTGGTTTGTTGTTGGTTGTGGCGTGGGGCTGGCTTGAAACGCACCCATTGTTTTTTGTCCAATGAGGGCTCCCCTCAAAAGGGCCGTTTAAAACAGTTTGTTGTGGAAGTCGATGGTGAGGACTTTCTTGCCAAACCATAAACTTCTTTTGTCTTCTGTTGGAATTTCCAAAATTTGCGACTCGTCTTTTAACGTGACTTTCGATTTCTTTTTGTCTGACATGATAGCCGACAACACATTTAATCTGTGGTGATATGAAACAGTATTAAAAGCTTGTCCCTATAACAGTACAGTTTCAAATCTCCTCAGGGT
>NW_026633918.1:0-6000 GCF_029227915.1 Hydractinia symbiolongicarpus | reverse complement strand
GCAATTGATAAATGAATCACAGCATATAAATAATCTCTTCGGCGCAATACTCCGTCTGAGTTAGATTATATCCTGTCTTCCTTTAAAAGTTTTAGTATGGCTTCACCCTTTTTTGCTCCCTTGTTACTGTTAAGGTATCTTCCTACTTGCTCCTGATCAATGAGCATTTCTCGGTCGTCTGTCATCTGCTCAAATTTTACCAATTTCTCTTGCACTTTAAAAATTTTTCTCCACTACCGCAATTTTGAAATAAACGTTGTAATGTCTTGATGACTGCTGTTCATTACTTCTTTTTCCTCAGCGATAAAAAATTCGCAAAAGTCTATTAGACTATATAAATACTTTTTGATACTGGTTGTTTTTTTCCGTTTCTTGACAGTGCTTTGTAATGTATTTATCCCGAAAATCATTACCTCCATTTCTGAAAACAACGCTTAGGTCATCCTTTACTTCTATAACACGGAATATACGTCGTATTTCATTCGCAGTCAGGTAAACTGCCCTACGTTTTCTCTGTCTATCAGGGCCGATCCTATAGCATATGAAGTCTGTAACCAAAGTTTCCACGTTACTAGCAAGGTTATATATTACAGATTCGTTCTTTTCATCAACAAGCTCAAATTCACTTTCCTCACTTTCACTTTCCTTACCAAAAGAACTAGATTCGTTTCTGGTGTTGCATGCAGTGTTTTCAACAACGATCATTATTCACTGGAATCTGAACAGATTGCACGAAGCATTCCTCTACGTCATTTTCGTTCGCCTTTTGTTGTAACTGTTTAATAGGTGCAGTTGAAGTTGATACAGTGCTTTCCAATGTTCTATTTAAAAATACTTCCGAGAAAGACTTTCTTGGAGATTCGGAAACATTGCCTTGTATAAAAGGGGCGTCTACCTTGGGTGCCTGTTTCAGCAAATGATAATATAAAGGACCTTTTGGGATATTGTGTTGTTTCATGACGTGATCAGGTAGGTTTGTCCTCACCATCATGCAATTTTTAACAGAACACATTCTCTTGCGATGATAGTTCGGAGTTTTTTTATCAATTTTACTTAACTTTTCGTTGCCTGTTTTTGGTGTGCTACTAAAAAACTGACTAGAGGCTGGTGCAGCACTTTCCCAGCTCCACTTATGCTTTTGCCTTAAATGTCTTGTGATGTAAGTCTGTTCAACATCACACACAGGGCATTTAAACTTTCGATTGGTCCTTCTTCACTACCTGTTTTATTCTGTTCTCTCTTTTTTCTTCTTTTGACCCAAGCAGCAGCTCAATATTGTTATGAGTATAAGATTTACTTGAATCGTCATAAACCTTGGTATTACAAAAAACGATTTGAGAATTCTTCTTAGTGGTATCTTCGTTAGAGTTTCTAGCCTGCAATTTTCCTTTCTTTGAATCAGTAACTGCAAAGTCGACCTAGATATTGATGACATTATTATTTTAAGACTTGTCAAGCACCCATACCAACGTCTTTAATAAGCGACTATAGGAAAGGCGCAATCTTCAATAAGCGTCATAATTTTCTGAGTACACATTTTTTTCGCTCCTGACCATTATGATTCGATTGGATTGACTTACAAGTGAATTTTTGGTTACCGTAATGCTTCGAATATATTGTCCTCTTCCCTCGAATGGACGCTCTCCTTTTCAGTCATTTTTCAAATAAACGCCCCCTCTACTAGACACCCCCTCTAAAATAAGCCCCTCCCTCATAAGGGGGCGTTTACTCGAGACGATAGTAAAAGTATATGAAAAAATCAATAACTGTTATCGTTTTGGTATTTTATTTGAAATGAAATTTTTATTGGTTCTATTATAATATAAAAATTTCATAAATACAACTAAATACAATCTCTCATATTTGATACATCGGTAAAATAAGGAAATTTTCTATAAATAACAGCTGCTGCATCCCGTTTCAATATGGAACCAAAGCGTGTGGGAGAATGGAAAAATGATATTAAGCAAATTAACTTAACAAAATTGAACAAGCTAGGTCTTGAAGGTGGAGGGAGAAAATGCGTAGATGAAAATTGGACGCAGTAGCCGCTTTTTGTTTTTTTAATTTTTCTTGAACTTCTAAACTGAGCTTCAAAGGCTTTAAATAATTAGAACTTTTCCGCCATGGTAAATACTTTCCTTTATCACCGTAATCGTATCGAAGCTCTTCGTTTACGTCGATATCTTTACTTGCGACTAAGCATATCTGTGGCATTTCACCATCATGCTTTATTACCATTCGACAGTTCGAAAAACATTGCGGTGAGTCGTTGACGTATCTTGCCATGCAGTTAGAATTTGTTGCATTGACGCAAAGTTTATTATTTTTGTCAGAGAAATAAAAAAGGTATCTGGATGAAATATTTTCTCCGTACTCTTTTGCGAGATCATCTGCTTCCGTCGCACTAACTAAACTTCCTTTGTAGCTGAGCAAAGCATCTCCGTTTTTGAACCACTTTGTTGCAAAGACACCATAGCCTGATAAAAAGAATTAAAAAATTAGTAAACAGCTTCTATACCAGATCAATAGATATAATCTTGCGTATCATAATTCCTCAATTTTGTAGATATTTGCTAAAAATAATAAACTTAATCGACTGCCTGAAGTTGATCCGTCACCAGTCGGTTAGGGCGCAATATTTTCCTCGATATCATTCCGATTTTTTCGTATGGTGTGGAATTTTCGTGCCATTTTATCTATTGTTTTCGCGGTCAAAACAACGGTACTCTTTGGATTAGAGAAGTCATTTTCACTCACTCAGCATGAATGTTTGAGATAAATATTTCCATCAGTTGCTACCTAGGGACGATTTCTCGTCGATGATGATTAGTTGTTATCGGCGAAAGTAACACAGTTGGGCAAGTTCATGCGTGTCGGTTGCTATTGATTGACATATTAACTCATTCTATTTAAACAAAGGCGGTCGCATATAGTTACTAGTACCGTGACACCGTATTAGTAACTATATTAATACTTTTGATATTTATATTTAGCGCCATAATTGAGCCTTTTATTAGAGCGCGATTTTGTTAAAAAAATTAAAAATTCATGCGCCTTTTTAATAAGATATAGCGTTTATTTAGTGCATTGTTTGCTTGGCTGAAAATTAAAAAAAATCCACAAAATCCTTAACGTCCTTGGCGTGAATAAGAGATAAAAAAATAAGGCTTAATTATAGAACTCCAACGACGAAAATCATTGTTATATCAAAACATTCGAAACAGATACACGGGTCTTTTAAAGAATGGGCGTGGCATACCACCGACTGGAAAGTTTTTAAACTTTTTTGGGTCGGCTACTAATTGTTACTAAGTTAAAGTATGTCCGAAGGTCATTTCCCCCTCCTTTCCCTCTTCCCATCTCCTGCCTGACCTGAATAATGTTAAAGAAAAAATCAAATATTAAATACTCACCGATTACTGTGTCGATTTGATGCAAAGTAAATCTGTGGCCATCTTCAAGGGCTTCCTCCCAATCGCGTACTAAAAATCGATTATCCTGCATGAACATGAATTATTATGTTTTTTACTTTTCCATATAAAGTCTAGAACATTTTCAACATACCTTCGGTATTTTATATTCCTTTTATTTTCAAGGTTACCTCTGTGTAATGTTACAGACTTTAAAAACTGGATGATGACACAATGGTTACTTAGATGTATATAATTTTATTACCTTTTTCCAACTAGGAGGTTTTGAGGTAAACAACCAAAGATCATATTAAAATACCTCGTGTATCAATGTAATGTGCAGTAAAAGTATATAATAGTAACTCTTGGAGCAACATATATTATGGGAGTAAATTCCTACACACGGGTGAGAACGCAGTGACTTTGGGTTGGTAATTATTTGCATAATTAGAATGTAAGATATTATAACTTACACGGTTTCTGAGTGTATATGCTTTCTTTTCAGTATCCATTGTGTTCGTTTACAAAGTCAAGGTGCTAAAAGAAGAAGATGCAGAGTAATTATTTGGGTTGACAGGTTAATCCGTTGAACTTTCCATATCCTGAGATTTTTTCGCGGATTGTTGTTATATCTCGGCAAACTCGTACCCAGACTGATAAACTTTTAATCTTAATAATAAAATCGGATAGTCTGACATCTTCACGCACATTGCTCTTTTGACTCGACAAACTCGTACCCAGACTGATAAACTTTAATCTTATTAATAAAATCGGATAGCCTGGCATCTTCACGCAAATTGCTCTTTTGACTCGACAAATTCGTACCCAGACTGATAAACTATTAATCTTAATAATAAAATCGGATAGCCTGGCATCTTCACGCAAATTGCTCTTTTGACTCGACAAACACGTACCCAGACTGATAAACTTTTAATCTTAATAATAAAATCGGATAGTCTGACATCTTCACGCACATTGCTCTTTTAACTCGACAAACTCGTACCCAGACTGATAAACTTTTAATTTTAATAATAAAATCGGATAGTCTGACGTCTTCACGCACATTGCTCTTTTGACTCGACAAACTCGTACCCAGACTGATAAACTTTTAATCTTAATAATAAAATCGGATAGCCTGGCATCTTCACGCAAATTGCTCTTTTGACTCCACAAACTCGTACCCAGACTGATAAACTTTTAATCTTAATAATAAAATCGGATAGTCTGACATCTTCACGCACATTGCTCTTTTGACTCGACAAATTCGTACCCAGACTGATAAACCTTTAATCTTAATAATAAAATCGGATAGCCTGGCATCTTCACGCACATTGCTCTTTTGACTCGACAAACACGTACCCAGACTGATAAACTTTTAATCTTAATAATAAAATCGGATAGTCTGACATCTTCACGCACATTGCTCTTTTGACTCGACAAATTCGTACCCAGACTGATAAACTATTAATCTTAATAATAAAATCGGATAGTCTGACATCTTCACGCACATTGCTCTTTTGACTCGACAAACTCGTACCCAGACTGATAAACTTTTAATCTTAATAATAAAATCGGATAGTCTGACATCTTCACGCACATTGCTCTTTTGACTCGACAAACTCGTACCCAGACTGATAAACTTTTAATCTTAATAATAAAATCGGATAGCCTGGCATCTTCACGCAAATTGCTCTTTTGACTCCACAAACTCGTACACAGACTGATAAACTTTTAATCTTAATAATAAAATCGGATAGTCTGACATCTTCACGCACATTGCTCTTTTGACTCGACAAACTCGTACCCAGACTGATAAACTTTTAATCTTAATAATAAAATCGGATAGTCTGACATCTTCACGCACATTGCTCTTTTGACTCAACAAACTCGTACCCAGACTGATAAACCTTTAATCTTAATAATAAAATCGGATAGTCTGACATCTTCACGCACATTGCTCTTTTAACTCGACAAACTCGTACCCAGACTGATAAACTTTTAATCTTAATAATAAAATCGGATAGTCTGACATCTTCACGCACATTGTTCTTTTGACTCGACAAACTCGTACCCAGACTGATAAACTTTTAATCTTAATAATAAAATCGGATAGCCTGGCATCTACACGCACATTGTTCTTTTGACTCGACAAATTCGTACCCAGACTGATAAACTTTTAATCTTAATAATAAAATCGAATAGCTTGACATCTTTTGCCACATTAATCTTATATCTCCACATCAGATTCACTAAGATTAAAATTCGGGCAATGGCTTTAATGTCCCACTATAAAGTATAATTTATAATTCCCCCTGTAAAGGTTAAAAGCCTCACAGACTTTCTTTGCTCTCAGGCTATGCATCTTACAAATAAATGCACACGTAGACACACAAAGACACAAAATACTTCTTACTTAAAAATACTGTGCTTTCACTTTAGTTCTAAAACGTTGATGATGGTAATGTACTTTCAAAATATCAATAATATTTAATTTTACGCCAATATCGTGATCACTGTTCGCCTTTTATAAACATCCCCCAATATCAATTACAATTTTTCACTACGCTGTCGTTGGGTCATCTAAAGT
>NW_026633917.1:2500-6053 GCF_029227915.1 Hydractinia symbiolongicarpus | reverse complement strand
AAAGAAGTTTAATCGCCGGCAAACGAAAACCCGCCATTTCCCGTAAACCCTGGACTCGGCCCGTATAGTCAAAAGTATACAAAGAAAGTACCCAGGGAGTAAACTCATTTCCCGAACGATTTTTTAAATTATTTTTTCACCACTAAAACGTATGAGACTTGTAGTTTTCAAAAATATTTTCATTTTTGATGAGACGCTGAATAAAAGAAGTTTATTCGCCGGCAAACGAAAATCCGCGATTTCCCGTAAATCCCGGACTCGGCCCGTATAGTAAAAAGTAGGGTTAGGGTTAGGGTTAGGGTTAGGGTTAGGGTTAGGGTTAGGGTTAGGGTTAGGGTTAGGGTTAGGGTTAGGGTTAGGGTTAGGGTTAGGGTTAGGGTTAGGGTTAGGGTTAGGGTTAGGGTTAGGGTTAGGGTTAGGGTTAGGGTTAGGGTTAGGGTTAGGGTTAGGGTTAGGGTTAGGGTTAGGGTTAGGGTTAGGGTTAGGGTTAGGGTTAGGGTTAGGGTTAGGGTTAGGGTTAGGGTTAGGGTTAGGGTTAGGGTTAGGGTTAGGGTTAGGGTTAGGGTTAGGGTTAGGGTTAGGGTTAGGGTTAGGGTTAGGGTTAGGGTTAGGGTTAGGGTTAGGGTTAGGGTTAGGGTTAGGGTTAGGGTTAGGGTTAGGGTTAGGGTTAGGGTTAGGGTTAGGGTTAGGGTTAGGGTTAGGGTTAGGGTTAGGGTTAGGGTTAGGGTTAGGGTTAGGGTTAGGGTTAGGGTTAGGGTTAGGGTTAGGGTTAGGGTTAGGGTTAGGGTTAGGGTTAGGGTTAGGGTTAGGGTTAGGGTTAGGGTTAGGGTTAGGGTTAGGGTTAGGGTTAGGGTTAGGGTTAGGGTTAGGGTTAGGGTTAGGGTTAGGGTTAGGGTTAGGGTTAGGGTTAGGGTTAGGGTTAGGGTTAGGGTTAGGGTTAGGGTTAGGGTTAGGGTTAGGGTTAGGGTTAGGGTTAGGGTTAGGGTTAGGGTTAGGGTTAGGGTTAGGGTTAGGGTTAGGGTTAGGGTTAGGGTTAGGGTTAGGGTTAGGGTTAGGGTTAGGGTTAGGGTTAGGGTTAGGGTTAGGGTTAGGGTTAGGGTTAGGGTTAGGGTTAGGGTTAGGGTTAGGGTTAGGGTTAGGGTTAGGGTTAGGGTTAGGGTTAGGGTTAGGGTTAGGGTTAGGGTTAGGGTTAGGGTTAGGGTTAGGGTTAGGGTTAGGGTTAGGGTTAGGGTTAGGGTTAGGGTTAGGGTTAGGGTTAGGGTTAGGGTTAGGGTTAGGGTTAGGGTTAGGGTTAGGGTTAGGGTTAGGGTTAGGGTTAGGGTTAGGGTTAGGGTTAGGGTTAGGGTTAGGGTTAGGGTTAGGGTTAGGGTTAGGGTTAGGGTTAGGGTTAGGGTTAGGGTTAGGGTTAGGGTTAGGGTTAGGGTTAGGGTTAGGGTTAGGGTTAGGGTTAGGGTTAGGGTTAGGGTTAGGGTTAGGGTTAGGGTTAGGGTTAGGGTTAGGGTTAGGGTTAGGGTTAGGGTTAGGGTTAGGGTTAGGGTTAGGGTTAGGGTTAGGGTTAGGGTTAGGGTTAGGGTTAGGGTTAGGGTTAGGGTTAGGGTTAGGGTTAGGGTTAGGGTTAGGGTTAGGGTTAGGGTTAGGGTTAGGGTTAGGGTTAGGGTTAGGGTTAGGGTTAGGGTTAGGGTTAGGGTTAGGGTTAGGGTTAGGGTTAGGGTTAGGGTTAGGGTTAGGGTTAGGGTTAGGGTTAGGGTTAGGGTTAGGGTTAGGGTTAGGGTTAGGGTTAGGGTTAGGGTTAGGGTTAGGGTTAGGGTTAGGGTTAGGGTTAGGGTTAGGGTTAGGGTTAGGGTTAGGGTTAGGGTTAGGGTTAGGGTTAGGGTTAGGGTTAGGGTTAGGGTTAGGGTTAGGGTTAGGGTTAGGGTTAGGGTTAGGGTTAGGGTTAGGGTTAGGGTTAGGGTTAGGGTTAGGGTTAGGGTTAGGGTTAGGGTTAGGGTTAGGGTTAGGGTTAGGGTTAGGGTTAGGGTTAGGGTTAGGGTTAGGGTTAGGGTTAGGGTTAGGGTTAGGGTTAGGGTTAGGGTTAGGGTTAGGGTTAGGGTTAGGGTTAGGGTTAGGGTTAGGGTTAGGGTTAGGGTTAGGGTTAGGGTTAGGGTTAGGGTTAGGGTTAGGGTTAGGGTTAGGGTTAGGGTTAGGGTTAGGGTTAGGGTTAGGGTTAGGGTTAGGGTTAGGGTTAGGGTTAGGGTTAGGGTTAGGGTTAGGGTTAGGGTTAGGGTTAGGGTTAGGGTTAGGGTTAGGGTTAGGGTTAGGGTTAGGGTTAGGGTTAGGGTTAGGGTTAGGGTTAGGGTTAGGGTTAGGGTTAGGGTTAGGGTTAGGGTTAGGGTTAGGGTTAGGGTTAGGGTTAGGGTTAGGGTTAGGGTTAGGGTTAGGGTTAGGGTTAGGGTTAGGGTTAGGGTTAGGGTTAGGGTTAGGGTTAGGGTTAGGGTTAGGGTTAGGGTTAGGGTTAGGGTTAGGGTTAGGGTTAGGGTTAGGGTTAGGGTTAGGGTTAGGGTTAGGGTTAGGGTTAGGGTTAGGGTTAGGGTTAGGGTTAGGGTTAGGGTTAGGGTTAGGGTTAGGGTTAGGGTTAGGGTTAGGGTTAGGGTTAGGGTTAGGGTTAGGGTTAGGGTTAGGGTTAGGGTTAGGGTTAGGGTTAGGGTTAGGGTTAGGGTTAGGGTTAGGGTTAGGGTTAGGGTTAGGGTTAGGGTTAGGGTTAGGGTTAGGGTTAGGGTTAGGGTTAGGGTTAGGGTTAGGGTTAGGGTTAGGGTTAGGGTTAGGGTTAGGGTTAGGGTTAGGGTTAGGGTTAGGGTTAGGGTTAGGGTTAGGGTTAGGGTTAGGGTTAGGGTTAGGGTTAGGGTTAGGGTTAGGGTTAGGGTTAGGGTTAGGGTTAGGGTTAGGGTTAGGGTTAGGGTTAGGGTTAGGGTTAGGGTTAGGGTTAGGGTTAGGGTTAGGGTTAGGGTTAGGGTTAGGGTTAGGGTTAGGGTTAGGGTTAGGGTTAGGGTTAGGGTTAGGGTTAGGGTTAGGGTTAGGGTTAGGGTTAGGGTTAGGGTTAGGGTTAGGGTTAGGGTTAGGGTTAGGGTTAGGGTTAGGGTTAGGGTTAGGGTTAGGGTTAGGGTTAGGGTTAGGGTTAGGGTTAGGGTTAGGGTTAGGGTTAGGGTTAGGGTTAGGGTTAGGGTTAGGGTTAGGGTTAGGGTTAGGGTTAGGGTTAGGGTTAGGGTTAGGGTTAGGGTTAGGGTTAGGGTTAGGGTTAGGGTTAGGGTTAGGGTTAGGGTTAGGGTTAGGGTTAGGGTTAGGGTTAGGGTTAGGGTTAGGGTTAGGGTTAGGGTTAGGGTTAGGGTTAGGGTTAGGGTTAGGGTTAGGGTTAGGGTTAGGGTTAGGGTTAGGGTTAGGGTTAGGGTTAGGGTTAGGGTTAGGGTTAGGGTTAGGGTTAGGGTTAGGGTTAGGGTTAGGGTTAGGGTTAGGGTTAGGGTTAGGGTTAGGGTTAGGGTTAGGGTTAGGGTTAGGGTTAGGGTTAGGGTTAGGGTTAGGG
>NW_026633916.1:0-6193 GCF_029227915.1 Hydractinia symbiolongicarpus | reverse complement strand
TAACCCTAACCCTAACCCTAACCCTAACCCTAACCCTAACCCTAACCCTAACCCTAACCCTAACCCTAACCCTAACCCTAACCCTAACCCTAACCCTAACCCTAACCCTAACCCTAACCCTAACCCTAACCCTAACCCTAACCCTAACCCTAACCCTAACCCTAACCCTAACCCTAACCCTAACCCTAACCCTAACCCTAACCCTAACCCTAACCCTAACCCTAACCCTAACCCTAACCCTAACCCTAACCCTAACCCTAACCCTAACCCTAACCCTAACCCTAACCCTAACCCTAACCCTAACCCTAACCCTAACCCTAACCCTAACCCTAACCCTAACCCTAACCCTAACCCTAACCCTAACCCTAACCCTAACCCTAACCCTAACCCTAACCCTAACCCTAACCCTAACCCTAACCCTAACCCTAACCCTAACCCTAACCCTAACCCTAACCCTAACCCTAACCCTAACCCTAACCCTAACCCTAACCCTAACCCTAACCCTAACCCTAACCCTAACCCTAACCCTAACCCTAACCCTAACCCTAACCCTAACCCTAACCCTAACCCTAACCCTAACCCTAACCCTAACCCTAACCCTAACCCTAACCCTAACCCTAACCCTAACCCTAACCCTAACCCTAACCCTAACCCTAACCCTAACCCTAACCCTAACCCTAACCCTAACCCTAACCCTAACCCTAACCCTAACCCTAACCCTAACCCTAACCCTAACCCTAACCCTAACCCTAACCCTAACCCTAACCCTAACCCTAACCCTAACCCTAACCCTAACCCTAACCCTAACCCTAACCCTAACCCTAACCCTAACCCTAACCCTAACCCTAACCCTAACCCTAACCCTAACCCTAACCCTAACCCTAACCCTAACCCTAACCCTAACCCTAACCCTAACCCTAACCCTAACCCTAACCCTAACCCTAACCCTAACCCTAACCCTAACCCTAACCCTAACCCTAACCCTAACCCTAACCCTAACCCTAACCCTAACCCTAACCCTAACCCTAACCCTAACCCTAACCCTAACCCTAACCCTAACCCTAACCCTAACCCTAACCCTAACCCTAACCCTAACCCTAACCCTAACCCTAACCCTAACCCTAACCCTAACCCTAACCCTAACCCTAACCCTAACCCTAACCCTAACCCTAACCCTAACCCTAACCCTAACCCTAACCCTAACCCTAACCCTAACCCTAACCCTAACCCTAACCCTAACCCTAACCCTAACCCTAACCCTAACCCTAACCCTAACCCTAACCCTAACCCTAACCCTAACCCTAACCCTAACCCTAACCCTAACCCTAACCCTAACCCTAACCCTAACCCTAACCCTAACCCTAACCCTAACCCTAACCCTAACCCTAACCCTAACCCTAACCCTAACCCTAACCCTAACCCTAACCCTAACCCTAACCCTAACCCTAACCCTAACCCTAACCCTAACCCTAACCCTAACCCTAACCCTAACCCTAACCCTAACCCTAACCCTAACCCTAACCCTAACCCTAACCCTAACCCTAACCCTAACCCTAACCCTAACCCTAACCCTAACCCTAACCCTAACCCTAACCCTAACCCTAACCCTAACCCTAACCCTAACCCTAACCCTAACCCTAACCCTAACCCTAACCCTAACCCTAACCCTAACCCTAACCCTAACCCTAACCCTAACCCTAACCCTAACCCTAACCCTAACCCTAACCCTAACCCTAACCCTAACCCTAACCCTAACCCTAACCCTAACCCTAACCCTAACCCTAACCCTAACCCTAACCCTAACCCTAACCCTAACCCTAACCCTAACCCTAACCCTAACCCTAACCCTAACCCTAACCCTAACCCTAACCCTAACCCTAACCCTAACCCTAACCCTAACCCTAACCCTAACCCTAACCCTAACCCTAACCCTAACCCTAACCCTAACCCTAACCCTAACCCTAACCCTAACCCTAACCCTAACCCTAACCCTAACCCTAACCCTAACCCTAACCCTAACCCTAACCCTAACCCTAACCCTAACCCTAACCCTAACCCTAACCCTAACCCTAACCCTAACCCTAACCCTAACCCTAACCCTAACCCTAACCCTAACCCTAACCCTAACCCTAACCCTAACCCTAACCCTAACCCTAACCCTAACCCTAACCCTAACCCTAACCCTAACCCTAACCCTAACCCTAACCCTAACCCTAACCCTAACCCTAACCCTAACCCTAACCCTAACCCTAACCCTAACCCTAACCCTAACCCTAACCCTAACCCTAACCCTAACCCTAACCCTAACCCTAACCCTAACCCTAACCCTAACCCTAACCCTAACCCTAACCCTAACCCTAACCCTAACCCTAACCCTAACCCTAACCCTAACCCTAACCCTAACCCTAACCCTAACCCTAACCCTAACCCTAACCCTAACCCTAACCCTAACCCTAACCCTAACCCTAACCCTAACCCTAACCCTAACCCTAACCCTAACCCTAACCCTAACCCTAACCCTAACCCTAACCCTAACCCTAACCCTAACCCTAACCCTAACCCTAACCCTAACCCTAACCCTAACCCTAACCCTAACCCTAACCCTAACCCTAACCCTAACCCTAACCCTAACCCTAACCCTAACCCTAACCCTAACCCTAACCCTAACCCTAACCCTAACCCTAACCCTAACCCTAACCCTAACCCTAACCCTAACCCTAACCCTAACCCTAACCCTAACCCTAACCCTAACCCTAACCCTAACCCTAACCCTAACCCTAACCCTAACCCTAACCCTAACCCTAACCCTAACCCTAACCCTAACCCTAACCCTAACCCTAACCCTAACCCTAACCCTAACCCTAACCCTAACCCTAACCCTAACCCTAACCCTAACCCTAACCCTAACCCTAACCCTAACCCTAACCCTAACCCTAACCCTAACCCTAACCCTAACCCTAACCCTAACCCTAACCCTAACCCTAACCCTAACCCTAACCCTAACCCTAACCCTAACCCTAACCCTAACCCTAACCCTAACCCTAACCCTAACCCTAACCCTAACCCTAACCCTAACCCTAACCCTAACCCTAACCCTAACCCTAACCCTAACCCTAACCCTAACCCTAACCCTAACCCTAACCCTAACCCTAACCCTAACCCTAACCCTAACCCTAACCCTAACCCTAACCCTAACCCTAACCCTAACCCTAACCCTAACCCTAACCCTAACCCTAACCCTAACCCTAACCCTAACCCTAACCCTAACCCTAACCCTAACCCTAACCCTAACCCTAACCCTAACCCTAACCCTAACCCTAACCCTAACCCTAACCCTAACCCTAACCCTAACCCTAACCCTAACCCTAACCCTAACCCTAACCCTAACCCTAACCCTAACCCTAACCCTAACCCTAACCCTAACCCTAACCCTAACCCTAACCCTAACCCTAACCCTAACCCTAACCCTAACCCTAACCCTAACCCTAACCCTAACCCTAACCCTAACCCTAACCCTAACCCTAACCCTAACCCTAACCCTAACCCTAACCCTAACCCTAACCCTAACCCTAACCCTAACCCTAACCCTAACCCTAACCCTAACCCTAACCCTAACCCTAACCCTAACCCTAACCCTAACCCTAACCCTAACCCTAACCCTAACCCTAACCCTAACCCTAACCCTAACCCTAACCCTAACCCTAACCCTAACCCTAACCCTAACCCTAACCCTAACCCTAACCCTAACCCTAACCCTAACCCTAACCCTAACCCTAACCCTAACCCTAACCCTAACCCTAACCCTAACCCTAACCCTAACCCTAACCCTAACCCTAACCCTAACCCTAACCCTAACCCTAACCCTAACCCTAACCCTAACCCTAACCCTAACCCTAACCCTAACCCTAACCCTAACCCTAACCCTAACCCTAACCCTAACCCTAACCCTAACCCTAACCCTAACCCTAACCCTAACCCTAACCCTAACCCTAACCCTAACCCTAACCCTAACCCTAACCCTAACCCTAACCCTAACCCTAACCCTAACCCTAACCCTAACCCTAACCCTAACCCTAACCCTAACCCTAACCCTAACCCTAACCCTAACCCTAACCCTAACCCTAACCCTAACCCTAACCCTAACCCTAACCCTAACCCTAACCCTAACCCTAACCCTAACCCTAACCCTAACCCTAACCCTAACCCTAACCCTAACCCTAACCCTAACCCTAACCCTAACCCTAACCCTAACCCTAACCCTAACCCTAACCCTAACCCTAACCCTAACCCTAACCCTAACCCTAACCCTAACCCTAACCCTAACCCTAACCCTAACCCTAACCCTAACCCTAACCCTAACCCTAACCCTAACCCTAACCCTAACCCTAACCCTAACCCTAACCCTAACCCTAACCCTAACCCTAACCCTAACCCTAACCCTAACCCTAACCCTAACCCTAACCCTAACCCTAACCCTAACCCTAACCCTAACCCTAACCCTAACCCTAACCCTAACCCTAACCCTAACCCTAACCCTAACCCTAACCCTAACCCTAACCCTAACCCTAACCCTAACCCTAACCCTAACCCTAACCCTAACCCTAACCCTAACCCTAACCCTAACCCTAACCCTAACCCTAACCCTAACCCTAACCCTAACCCTAACCCTAACCCTAACCCTAACCCTAACCCTAACCCTAACCCTAACCCTAACCCTAACCCTAACCCTAACCCTAACCCTAACCCTAACCCTAACCCTAACCCTAACCCTAACCCTAACCCTAACCCTAACCCTAACCCTAACCCTAACCCTAACCCTAACCCTAACCCTAACCCTAACCCTAACCCTAACCCTAACCCTAACCCTAACCCTAACCCTAACCCTAACCCTAACCCTAACCCTAACCCTAACCCTAACCCTAACCCTAACCCTAACCCTAACCCTAACCCTAACCCTAACCCTAACCCTAACCCTAACCCTAACCCTAACCCTAACCCTAACCCTAACCCTAACCCTAACCCTAACCCTAACCCTAACCCTAACCCTAACCCTAACCCTAACCCTAACCCTAACCCTAACCCTAACCCTAACCCTAACCCTAACCCTAACCCTAACCCTAACCCTAACCCTAACCCTAACCCTAACCCTAACCCTAACCCTAACCCTAACCCTAACCCTAACCCTAACCCTAACCCTAACCCTAACCCTAACCCTAACCCTAACCCTAACCCTAACCCTAACCCTAACCCTAACCCTAACCCTAACCCTAACCCTAACCCTAACCCTAACCCTAACCCTAACCCTAACCCTAACCCTAACCCTTGACGTGATTACCGGAACTCAGCGATTACACTGGGCGCTGTGGCAGCGCTTTATTTAAAAGTTTAGGTAAATAAGTCATTCTTTACTGTGGGACCAATCCTAGCCGTTAACGCGCCCTAAAGAAATAGCGACAGTTTCAAAAACTACATTTCATAGACTTTCTAAAAGTATTAATCCGTTTGAGTTACAACGGTTGGTTCACATATTCGTACCAACATGTATTTCTTGATATTATTCTGGTATTACTAGGTTGCATCGCTTTTAACAATGAAACGATTGACTGTAGGACTTAATTGAACTAACTTTGGACAGTAACCTGATAAATGTAATCAATGAGAAAATTGGACTCCAAGAAATAACATTCTTCCTAATTTCACATGATTGCCGGAACTCAGCGATTACACTGGGCGCTGTGGCAGCGCTTCATTTAAAAACTAAGCTAAAAAAAGTCATTTTTTACTGTCGGACCAGTCCTATCCGTTATCGCGCGCTGAAGAAATAGCGAAAGTTTCAAAAACTACATTTCATTGACTTTCTAACGGTGTCAGTCCGGTTGAGTTACAACGTTTGGGTCACATATTCGTACCAACATGTATTTAGCGATATTTATCTGATATTACTAGGTTGCATCGCTTTTAACAGTGAAGCGATTGACTGTGGGACTTAATTGAACTAACTTTGGACTGTGACCTGATAAATGTGATTGGACTCCAAGAAATAACATTCTTCCTAATTTGACGTGATTGCCGGAACTCAGCGATTACACTGGGCGCTGTGATAGCGCTTCATTTAAAAATTTAGATAAAAAAAGTCATTTTTTACTGTCGGACCAGTCCTATCCGTTATCGCGCGCTGAAGAAATAGCGAAAG
>NW_026633915.1:0-6408 GCF_029227915.1 Hydractinia symbiolongicarpus | reverse complement strand
AGTTCTAATATGACCCTCAAAGAGAAAGAAATCATCGACATGCTCTATGAAACTCTCGTTGACCTGGGCTTTACCTTTGCATATGCCATGGTTGGTAAGAGATTCCTCGGGATAACGAGCCCAAGCACCAAGCTAGATACCAGCGATGTGATGAAGATGGTGGCCTACTTCACAGCCGGGCGTAGAAGTCGTGAGATGGCTGTAGGCAAGGGGTTGATTCTCGCCTCCATCGTGCCAAAACCCAAGTAAATACCTACAAGGTTTGTGTTTGCCACTCTGGAAAACAGAAATAAATGACTGTAGATATTGTAAAAAACTCGCATACCGCAATCCTCACAGGACATACAAGCTGCGGGAAACCGCAGAGGGTCCTGGATCTCCTTGATAATGAAACAGGTACCATTTCAACAATATAGTTATACTCCGCCCCACTATTCGATGGAATAGGACCTATTTCAATAGACCCAGTCTGTGGCAAGATGACTACATGTTCCTTATAGAGCCGGGTGATCAACTCTTTTACTGGATCGAGCAACTATCAAAGCTCCTGGCAGGGGAGGAGACTCTGTTTATCGTTGAAGATATAATAGCCAATGAAAGTCTGGATAAGCGTCGACAACCGCTCCTTGAGCTCGCTATCAGCGGGAGACATTGAGGGCACAGTATCTGGTTGTTAACTCAGTCATACACCACTTTGCCGAAAAACCTCCGCCGGCAGAAAAAACAAATTTTTGCATGGTATTCCTACGAGAAGAGCGACCTCAAGCTCATAGATGAAGAGACAAACATGATCAACAACTGGGAAACTATCAAAGCCGATCTGAGCAAATCCAAGCAGGCTTGCTTGTACGTTAGACCGGAGCACCCTCGGACCTGGAAAACCTTGGAGTGATCTGGGTCTACCCATCCAAGGACGGAAATAGTGGGTGTATGTACTACATACACCCTTGGTAAGGCAAAACATCCGCATGACGTCTAATGTGACGAAAGCGTCGTCTCCAGCGAATTCCTTGGACCATGCGTCCGACGCATGGTCCGTGATCTCATGGCGAGGCGTGGTTTTGACAAGGGGATCGTTACTAACGACCCTTATTTTATGACGTGAAATGCCTAGTAGCCTCTGATGTTTGGAGAGCTGTAGGGTATGAACAAAGGGCTGGAGTAAAAACTATTCAGCGACATGTCCCCAAGAAGTACAAAATACGGCTTGGCGACGTTATTACCTACACCCACTGACGGAAGCAGGCCTTTATTGCTTCCTCCAAAGGTGTGGCAGACCCGAGGCTGAGTCTGCCTGACGATGATGCTCGTTGAGCTCCAAGGTTACAAGAAAATGTCTCAAATTACCCTGTTTAATACCGTGCCCGAGGGAGTCATCGAGAGCTTATTTGATGAGCACTCAAAACAAGTGATTTTTAAACGTGCTGACATTGTAAGATTTTTAGGTATTGGGAGAATTGGAGAGTCGTATCAAGATATCCCGACCATTTCACGTCATGAGGTAGGTGTAATTAGTAATGATCCCCTTGGCAAGGCGAAAAATCCTCATGATTCTTTCGTAACATTGGACGGTGCCTTGGACATCGTGCGTCGTTCTAGAAAGCCCAAAGCCGTCGAGCTTATGGGGTGGCTAGCGAAAAAGGGTGTTGAAAAATTGCAGGATGAGGTCAGGGAGCAGCGCAAGCTAATCAAAGAAAAGGACGTGGCCATCGAAGAGCAGCGTCAAGCTTTGGCGCTCTTTGAAGATGACCTCGAGGATAAGGATTGTTAGCTTGTAGTGCTGCAGGAAGACCTCGAACAAAGGGACGTGGCCATCGCCAACCTAGAGGACGACCTCCAGGAGAGGGAGGAAGAAATTGGTGAGCTGTGAAAAAGACATGTCCCGCACCGCTACCCCTACGATACGATACTCCAGGTTGTTGACAAGAACGATCTTAATGAGCGTGGAAAAAAGGCAAACATCGCCACTACATGATACGTTGTCAGCGTAGAGTGCTTAGAGATTAGCACGTTAAGAGTCATGTATCCTGAAATGACTATGAGAGAACCTACATGCGACGATCCTAACGCTGTGCATGCCTGGTGCCGGTTTAGAGACGACACCCTCGGGACAGAAAATTCTCTCCGAAACCATTTCAGCTTGCCTGACGATGATACGCGTGAGCTGTTCGCGGGGATGTTTCACATCGATATGATATAAGCATTATATGAGATTTTGCGACTATTATGAGTCACAAAAACTACGTTTATAAGTATCAACAGAGCAAGTGATGAAGTGGCCATCCGACTCGAAAAATTTACCACTCTTTAACATGTTCCCAACAAAGTATATAACACGATATAAAGACGTTAAAAATGTTGTGGAAATGGGGTCAATACTGACCTCCCCAACCAGACACGGTTTTACTGACGGAACCACGATCCACGTGGTCAAAATTGATATGTGTCGGTGCCACCGACACATCTCAACTGAGCAAGTCCCCCCGTACCGGGGGAACCGGTGAAATGGCCATCCGACTCGAGATTATTACCACCCCTTGACATGCTCGGGAGGTACTTCAACACCCTCGGGTACTAGCCTCAACTCCCCCGCCACAAAGCTTCGATCAGGCACATCTGTCAAATAGAAGAGGAGACGGGTACCTGTCACAATACGGTCCAGTCTATACGTCTTTTTGCTCCACCAAGCGTCCGTTGCACGTCTTTTAGCATCCCCATGCTCTTCTCCGGGCTGCAGCAAATACAAGTATAGGCCGTCATCAGGTAGAGGCTTTTCTTCAGGATGGCCTTCGCTTTTCGCAAGCGGCACTTCCTCAAGTTTGATCGCTTCCAAAGGTCTCATACCAATCATGGCGGTCTTGGTGTTGTTCAAACTTTTCACGATAGTGCACAAGTGTTTAACCCATGTACTACTTTGTTCATCACTGACCAACTCTTGAGCCTCTTGGGGTTTGAAGAGCCTCTCGGCGAGTACCTTGTTATACGATTCGACTCCTCTCCCTCTCTATTTGGTAGTTACACGCTTTATCTCGACCCTTTTGCTTTCTAGCAGCTTGCTCACAGCAGACTTGAACTCTGAACCATTATCGCACTGAAATGTCTTCGGATAACGGAGAGGTTCTGCCTTGTAAATATCCTTGAGCATGTCAGCGACCTCACTAGCCTTTTTCGTTGTCAGGGGTCTAGCCACCTTATACCTCAAGGCCACGTCAATGCCTGTGAGGATGTATTTATAGGTGTTTCCATAGACTTTGTCATGGGGCATGTAGAGCAAATCAAATTGGTGCATTTCATTCGGCTTTGTAATTGTGAAATGAGGGTAATTGATGCGCTTCGGGCCTTTGATATGTCTGAGCCACAGGAGTTGACAAGTCAGCTAATAACTCTCTTCTTGGAGAGACTACTCTGCTCGAAGAGTAGTTTAATGGCTTTCCGTCCAGTCCAGAGATGTTCCGGGGTGTAGAAGGTTTGGCTTAGCTTTTCGGCTTCTTCAGGGGTAACAACATGCTTTACTTTTGACATGTTTATTATACATGTCAAAAATGTTCTTCTTACATACACTTGTACACTGCAAAACCCAAAAGTGCCAAAGATCCGAGAATGAACGTGACTTCACCGTCTTGTTGTTGTTAGCTGGGTATATAATAGTCGGAGAGTTTGGGAGCTTTTTAGATCGTCGGGATATAGTACTCTCCCATGCCTTCATCAAGCTCTTTCAATCTTTCGCCAGCTTGACGCTTAAGCTCTCGCTGCTTGTTATACCAATCGATCTTTGAGTGCCTATCCCTTACCCACTGCGCTTGAGCTGCTTGTAATTGTTTGATAACTTTATCATGTCTTTTTCTCTTCTCTTATCCATGTCCCGAGAGCTTGCTAAAAAGGAAATTAGAACCGCTAAACGCGAGCGCGTTGGTAGCAGCACCTGCTACGAGTACACCAATAGTTGTCATGTATGTTTATTCTAGTACTCCACACTGTGAAATCTGCCATCCAAAATATTCAGCTGCGCATCTTGGAGCAAGTACACATATGCCTTGATATACCCAGTTCCGTCAGCTTTCTTCGTCATGTGGAGAGTGATACCGTCTGACAACCTCTGCAGGGGTCTCCCACTACCATGTAGGCTGTGATCGGGTGTCGCTCTAAAATCAATGAACAGCACATAGCGCTCAGTCATGAACTGGCCTATCGTCACTTCGCTATCATGGGATCCGAAAAGTTCAAAAACTTGTTCGCGATGATCTTTCGGCAACATCGCGTGCGAATATAGTTTGTTAGGCTCACCTTCTACCGTGATTGCGATTTTCTCGATCTTGGGGTTATAGAAGACCTCGTTAGCGCCAGCAGAAGATTTCACTTTCCCGAGGTCTACGAATAGTAATATGACGCCTTTCAAAGTCTTGGCAGGAGTGTCGATCTGGAGATTATAGCTGGTATCAGCTTTCATCATCGTTATGACCTTGCTGCGGAGTACACGCTCGTACGGCAGGGCCAATCTCGAGTATCTGGACATCATAGCACTCGCGAGACCCTCGTTTGTCACTTTATCAAATTTGAAGCAGATGTTGGTAATATTATACCCACTATCAGCGGGCTAAGCTTCCGTGATTCCAGCAGCAGCCGTACCAGGGTCTTTGATAACTTGGTCATAGGATGAAAAATGTATTACGAACTGGAACATGTCGTGTAAGCCTGCTTGATAGAATGGCAGATCCCTCGTGAGTTCAAAAAATATGCCGATAGGAATAGCAAAAGTATTGCCATAGGCTGCCACGATCGCCTTTTCTTCATCATTTCCTACATGGTCACTAGCTTTTACTTGTAAATCCCTGATGATACCATCGTTGGGATTTATGCCCTCAAGAATTAGGTTGTTCTCTCGGTCAAACGTTGGGATCCACAGATCCCGATACACTGCCAGGGTGTTGTAGTCCGACATGTTCTGCACTTCGTGACCGTTCAGGCTTATGCGAAGGTTTTGAACTAGCGCCTTCCCGATATTCGAAACGATCGTGTGTTTCGTGTTAGTCCCCGTTAGCTCCAGGTCGAAAAGGTGTTTGAAAGAGCCTGGGAAAATTACATCATTCTGACCCATGTTTGGTACATCAACGTATAAGTCTTTGTTCTGGTTGATTGTTGAGGGGACATGGCTCACCTTGACACGCTGTTTCTTGCCTTTCATGGCAAGCATTGTTTTTAATTCCTTATTCGGATTTAGCTTCGTTCCACTAGGCAATTGCAGGTTGAATAAATGCCGATTAATCCAATATATGAAGGAGATGACTTTACGCCAGGGGAAGGCATTCCAGACGAGCCTCAGGAGTTCAGTATCGAGAGTGAGATCCTTCGACCCGAGGATATTCAGGGGCCCAGATTCGCGGGCATCGCCAGCTCCACGTTAGAAGGCTCGGAACTAGACACTACACTAACGTCACGGGGAGAGCTACTGAAATTAAAATTTAATAGCCTTTACGAAGCTCGTGAGGCGGAGCTGGATATAAAGCCAACAGCGAGGTATTACGACATGTTTGAGGTAGAAGGAAACCAGCTTCTCTACGATGGGAAAAAGCTTACGTAAGAGAGTGGTGCACTGAGGAAAGCGTCCGCGATAGAGAAGGATCCAGGTGTGAGCCGCCTACGAGACCTGGGCTTTACAGATTATACCAAGCCAAAAAAGGACTTGGTGAAGAGGCTCATTAACAAGTTCGAGAAGGTTGAGAACACTGAAAATATTTAGATGCAATCGTTGGGGGAGATCAGGAACGTCGTCGATGCCACGGAGAATCTTATGCATGAGTTTGACGGCTTCTGCGATCGCGAGAAAAGGTGGCTTGACCTTGACCTTCAGACGATCCGGGGTAACCTGAAAATCCTGACAAGCAAGATGATTTCATACGAGAATAAGATCACAAAAATAGAAGGGGATATCGAGCTTGAGGGGAAGAAGGCTAACACACCTGGAGTATCCAACGAACAGCTAGCTATCTGGGACAGGGATATAGCCAAGGCTAAGAAAGAGCTAGAACAACTCCAAGGTCAAAAAGAGGCTACAGCAGAAGCACGCGGCATACTAGCCTCCAGCATCCATAATCAGCTCAGGAGCATCAAAGACACCCTGATCAAGATCGCGGGAGATGATAAAGCCTAGACCGAAAAGTCAAGATCCTGTTCAAAGAGCAAGGCCTGACTATCGGAAGTATCGTGAGTGCTGTTGGCTTGCTCATATCTACCATCGTGCTCGCTGTTACTGGAAGAAGCACAAGCGCCGTAGCAGGAAGTACAGGAGGAGGTGGCAAGGGTTTTGTGCAAAAGCAGCTCAAAAGACTCGGACGGTTCCTCAAGTACCTAGCAGGTAAAGCAGGCGCAGCGCTACCAGGGATCATTGGCAGCGTGGTGTCTTTCTTTTTC
>NW_026633914.1:0-6951 GCF_029227915.1 Hydractinia symbiolongicarpus | reverse complement strand
ACCCTAACCCTAACCCTAACCCTAACCCTAACCCTAACCCTAACCCTAACCCTAACCCTAACCCTAACCCTAACCCTAACCCTAACCCTAACCCTAACCCTAACCCTAACCCTAACCCTAACCCTAACCCTAACCCTAACCCTAACCCTAACCCTAACCCTAACCTAACCCTAACCCTAACCCTAACCTAACCCTAACCCTAACCCTAACCCTAACCCTAACCCTAACCCTAACCTAACCCTAACCTAACCCTAACCCTAACCCTAACCCTAACCCTAACCCTAACCCTAACCCTAACCCTAACCCTAACCAACCCTAACCCTAACCCTAACCCTAACCCTAACCCTAACCCTAACCCTAACCCTAACCCTAACCCTAACCCTAACCCTAACCCTAACCCTAACCCTAACCCTAACCTAACCCTAACCCTAACCCTAACCCTAACCCTAACCCAACCCTAACCCTAACCCTAACCCTAACCCTAACCCTAACCCTAACCCTAACCCTAACCCTAACCCTAACCCTAACCCTAACCCTAACCCTAACCCTAACCCTAACCCTAAACCCTAACCTAACCCTAACCCTAACCCTAACCCTAACCCTAACCCTAACCCTAACCCTAACCCTAACCCTAACCCTAACCCTAACCCTAACCCTAACCCTAACCCTAACCCTAACCCTAACCCTAACCCTAACCCTAACCCTAACCCTAACCCTAACCCTAACCCTAACCCTAACCCTAACCCTAACCCTAACCCTAACCCTAACCCTAACCCTAACCCTAACCCTAACCCTAACCCTAACCCTAACCCTAACCCTAACCCTAACCCTAACCCTAACCCTAACCCTAACCCTAACCCTAACCCTAACCCTAACCCTAACCCTAACCCTAACCCTAACCCTAACCCTAACCCTAACCCTAACCCTAACCCTAACCCTAACCCTAACCCTAACCCTAACCCTAACCCTAACCCTAACCCTAACCCTAACCCTAACCCTAACCCTAACCCTAACCCTAACCCTAACCCTAACCCTAACCCTAACCCTAACCCTAACCCTAACCCTAACCCTAACCCTAACCCTAACCCTAACCCTAACCCTAACCCTAACCCTAACCCTAACCCTAACCCTAACCCTAACCCTAACCCTAACCCTAACCCTAACCCTAACCCTAACCCTAACCCTAACCCTAACCCTAACCCTAACCCTAACCCTAACCCTAACCCTAACCCTAACCCTAACCCTAACCCTAACCCTAACCCTAACCCTAACCCTAACCCTAACCCTAACCCTAACCCTAACCCTAACCCTAACCCTAACCCTAACCCTAACCCTAACCCTAACCCTAACCCTAACCCTAACCCTAACCCTAACCCTAACCCTAACCCTAACCCTAACCCTAACCCTAACCCTAACCCTAACCCTAACCCTAACCCTAACCCTAACCCTAACCCTAACCCTAACCCTAACCCTAACCCTAACCCTAACCCTAACCCTAACCCTAACCCTAACCCTAACCCTAACCCTAACCCTAACCCTAACCCTAACCCTAACCCTAACCCTAACCCTAACCCTAACCCTAACCCTAACCCTAACCCTAACCCTAACCCTAACCCTAACCCTAACCCTAACCCTAACCCTAACCCTAACCCTAACCCTAACCCTAACCCTAACCCTAACCCTAACCCTAACCCTAACCCTAACCCTAACCCTAACCCTAACCCTAACCCTAACCCTAACCCTAACCCTAACCCTAACCCTAACCCTAACCCTAACCCTAACCCTAACCCTAACCCTAACCCTAACCCTAACCCTAACCCTAACCCTAACCCTAACCCTAACCCTAACCCTAACCCTAACCCTAACCCTAACCCTAACCCTAACCCTAACCCTAACCCTAACCCTAACCCTAACCCTAACCCTAACCCTAACCCTAACCCTAACCCTAACCCTAACCCTAACCCTAACCCTAACCCTAACCCTAACCCTAACCCTAACCCTAACCCTAACCCTAACCCTAACCCTAACCCTAACCCTAACCCTAACCCTAACCCTAACCCTAACCCTAACCCTAACCCTAACCCTAACCCTAACCCTAACCCTAACCCTAACCCTAACCCTAACCCTAACCCTAACCCTAACCCTAACCCTAACCCTAACCCTAACCCTAACCCTAACCCTAACCCTAACCCTAACCCTAACCCTAACCCTAACCCTAACCCTAACCCTAACCCTAACCCTAACCCTAACCCTAACCCTAACCCTAACCCTAACCCTAACCCTAACCCTAACCCTAACCCTAACCCTAACCCTAACCCTAACCCTAACCCTAACCCTAACCCTAACCCTAACCCTAACCCTAACCCTAACCCTAACCCTAACCCTAACCCTAACCCTAACCCTAACCCTAACCCTAACCCTAACCCTAACCCTAACCCTAACCCTAACCCTAACCCTAACCCTAACCCTAACCCTAACCCTAACCCTAACCCTAACCCTAACCCTAACCCTAACCCTAACCCTAACCCTAACCCTAACCCTAACCCTAACCCTAACCCTAACCCTAACCCTAACCCTAACCCTAACCCTAACCCTAACCCTAACCCTAACCCTAACCCTAACCCTAACCCTAACCCTAACCCTAACCCTAACCCTAACCCTAACCCTAACCCTAACCCTAACCCTAACCCTAACCCTAACCCTAACCCTAACCCTAACCCTAACCCTAACCCTAACCCTAACCCTAACCCTAACCCTAACCCTAACCCTAACCCTAACCCTAACCCTAACCCTAACCCTAACCCTAACCCTAACCCTAACCCTAACCCTAACCCTAACCCTAACCCTAACCCTAACCCTAACCCTAACCCTAACCCTAACCCTAACCCTAACCCTAACCCTAACCCTAACCCTAACCCTAACCCTAACCCTAACCCTAACCCTAACCCTAACCCTAACCCTAACCCTAACCCTAACCCTAACCCTAACCCTAACCCTAACCCTAACCCTAACCCTAACCCTAACCCTAACCCTAACCCTAACCCTAACCCTAACCCTAACCCTAACCCTAACCCTAACCCTAACCCTAACCCTAACCCTAACCCTAACCCTAACCCTAACCCTAACCCTAACCCTAACCCTAACCCTAACCCTAACCCTAACCCTAACCCTAACCCTAACCCTAACCCTAACCCTAACCCTAACCCTAACCCTAACCCTAACCCTAACCCTAACCCTAACCCTAACCCTAACCCTAACCCTAACCCTAACCCTAACCCTAACCCTAACCCTAACCCTAACCCTAACCCTAACCCTAACCCTAACCCTAACCCTAACCCTAACCCTAACCCTAACCCTAACCCTAACCCTAACCCTAACCCTAACCCTAACCCTAACCCTAACCCTAACCCTAACCCTAACCCTAACCCTAACCCTAACCCTAACCCTAACCCTAACCCTAACCCTAACCCTAACCCTAACCCTAACCCTAACCCTAACCCTAACCCTAACCCTAACCCTAACCCTAACCCTAACCCTAACCCTAACCCTAACCCTAACCCTAACCCTAACCCTAACCCTAACCCTAACCCTAACCCTAACCCTAACCCTAACCCTAACCCTAACCCTAACCCTAACCCTAACCCTAACCCTAACCCTAACCCTAACCCTAACCCTAACCCTAACCCTAACCCTAACCCTAACCCTAACCCTAACCCTAACCCTAACCCTAACCCTAACCCTAACCCTAACCCTAACCCTAACCCTAACCCTAACCCTAACCCTAACCCTAACCCTAACCCTAACCCTAACCCTAACCCTAACCCTAACCCTAACCCTAACCCTAACCCTAACCCTAACCCTAACCCTAACCCTAACCCTAACCCTAACCCTAACCCTAACCCTAACCCTAACCCTAACCCTAACCCTAACCCTAACCCTAACCCTAACCCTAACCCTAACCCTAACCCTAACCCTAACCCTAACCCTAACCCTAACCCTAACCCTAACCCTAACCCTAACCCTAACCCTAACCCTAACCCTAACCCTAACCCTAACCCTAACCCTAACCCTAACCCTAACCCTAACCCTAACCCTAACCCTAACCCTAACCCTAACCCTAACCCTAACCCTAACCCTAACCCTAACCCTAACCCTAACCCTAACCCTAACCCTAACCCTAACCCTAACCCTAACCCTAACCCTAACCCTAACCCTAACCCTAACCCTAACCCTAACCCTAACCCTAACCCTAACCCTAACCCTAACCCTAACCCTAACCCTAACCCTAACCCTAACCCTAACCCTAACCCTAACCCTAACCCTAACCCTAACCCTAACCCTAACCCTAACCCTAACCCTAACCCTAACCCTAACCCTAACCCTAACCCTAACCCTAACCCTAACCCTAACCCTAACCCTAACCCTAACCCTAACCCTAACCCTAACCCTAACCCTAACCCTAACCCTAACCCTAACCCTAACCCTAACCCTAACCCTAACCCTAACCCTAACCCTAACCCTAACCCTAACCCTAACCCTAACCCTAACCCTAACCCTAACCCTAACCCTAACCCTAACCCTAACCCTAACCCTAACCCTAACCCTAACCCTAACCCTAACCCTAACCCTAACCCTAACCCTAACCCTAACCCTAACCCTAACCCTAACCCTAACCCTAACCCTAACCCTAACCCTAACCCTAACCCTAACCCTAACCCTAACCCTAACCCTAACCCTAACCCTAACCCTAACCCTAACCCTAACCCTAACCCTAACCCTAACCCTAACCCTAACCCTAACCCTAACCCTAACCCTAACCCTAACCCTAACCCTAACCCTAACCCTAACCCTAACCCTAACCCTAACCCTAACCCTAACCCTAACCCTAACCCTAACCCTAACCCTAACCCTAACCCTAACCCTAACCCTAACCCTAACCCTAACCCTAACCCTAACCCTAACCCTAACCCTAACCCTAACCCTAACCCTAACCCTAACCCTAACCCTAACCCTAACCCTAACCCTAACCCTAACCCTAACCCTAACCCTAACCCTAACCCTAACCCTAACCCTAACCCTAACCCTAACCCTAACCCTAACCCTAACCCTAACCCTAACCCTAACCCTAACCCTAACCCTAACCCTAACCCTAACCCTAACCCTAACCCTAACCCTAACCCTAACCCTAACCCTAACCCTAACCCTAACCCTAACCCTAACCCTAACCCTAACCCTAACCCTAACCCTAACCCTAACCCTAACCCTAACCCTAACCCTAACCCTAACCCTAACCCTAACCCTAACCCTAACCCTAACCCTAACCCTAACCCTAACCCTAACCCTAACCCTAACCCTAACCCTAACCCTAACCCTAACCCTAACCCTAACCCTAACCCTAACCCTAACCCTAACCCTAACCCTAACCCTAACCCTAACCCTAACCCTAACCCTAACCCTAACCCTAACCCTAACCCTAACCCTAACCCTAACCCTAACCCTAACCCTAACCCTAACCCTAACCCTAACCCTAACCCTAACCCTAACCCTAACCCTAACCCTAACCCTAACCCTAACCCTAACCCTAACCCTAACCCTAACCCTAACCCTAACCCTAACCCTAACCCTAACCCTAACCCTAACCCTAACCCTAACCCTAACCCTAACCCTAACCCTAACCCTAACCCTAACCCTAACCCTAACCCTAACCCTAACCCTAACCCTAACCCTAACCCTAACCCTAACCCTAACCCTAACCCTAACCCTAACCCTAACCCTAACCCTAACCCTAACCCTAACCCTAACCCTAACCCTAACCCTAACCCTAACCCTAACCCTAACCCTAACCCTAACCCTAACCCTAACCCTAACCCTAACCCTAACCCTAACCCTAACCCTAACCCTAACCCTAACCCTAACCCTAACCCTAACCCTAACCCTAACCCTAACCCTAACCCTAACCCTAACCCTAACCCTAACCCTAACCCTAACCCTAACCCTAACCCTAACCCTAACCCTAACCCTAACCCTAACCCTAACCCTAACCCTAACCCTAACCCTAACCCTAACCCTAACCCTAACCCTAACCCTAACCCTAACCCTAACCCTAACCCTAACCCTAACCCTAACCCTAACCCTAACCCTAACCCTAACCCTAACCCTAACCCTAACCCTAACCCTAACCCTAACCCTAACCCTAACCCTAACCCTAACCCTAACCCTAACCCTAACCCTAACCCTAACCCTAACCCTAACCCTAACCCTAACCCTAACCCTAACCCTAACCCTAACCCTAACCCTAACCCTAACCCTAACCCTAACCCTAACCCTAACCCTAACCCTAACCCTAACCCTAACCCTAACCCTAACCCTAACCCTAACCCTAACCCTAACCCTAACCCTAACCCTAACCCTAACCCTAACCCTAACCCTAACCCTAACCCTAACCCTAACCCTAACCCTAACCCTAACCCTAACCCTAACCCTAACCCTAACCCTAACCCTAACCCTAACCCTAACCCTAACCCTAACCCTAACCCTAACCCTAACCCTAACCCTAACCCTAACCCTAACCCTAACCCTAACCCTAACCCTAACCCTAACCCTAACCCTAACCCTAACCCTAACCCTAACCCTAACCCTAACCCTAACCCTAACCCTAACCCTAACCCTAACCCTAACCCTAACCCTAACCCTAACCCTAACCCTAACCCTAACCCTAACCCTAACCCTAACCCTAACCCTAACCCTAACCCTAACCCTAACCCTAACCCTAACCCTAACCCTAACCCTAACCCTAACCCTAACCCTAACCCTAACCCTAACCCTAACCCTAACCCTAACCCTAACCCTAACCCTAACCCTAACCCTAACCCTAACCCTAACCCTAACCCTAACCCTAACCCTAACCCTAACCCTAACCCTAACCCTAACCCTAACCCTAACCCTAACCCT
>NW_026633913.1:0-6979 GCF_029227915.1 Hydractinia symbiolongicarpus | reverse complement strand
ATAGTCAAAAGTATACAAAGAAAGTACCCAGGGAGTAAACTCATTTCCCGAACGATTTTTTATATTATTTTTTCACCACTAAAACGCATGAGACTTGTTGTTTTCAAAGATGTTTTTATTTTTGATGAGACGCTTAATGAAAGAGGTTTAATCGCCGGCAAACGAAAACCAGCGATTTCCCCTAAATCCCGGGCTTGGCCCGTGTAGTCGAATGTATGCAAAAAAAGTCCCCAGGGAGTAAACTCATTTCCCGAACGATTTTTTAATTTTTTTTTCACCAATAAAACGCATGAGACTTGTAGTTTTCAAACTTGTTTTCATTTTTGATGAGACGCTGATAAAAAGAAGTTGAATCGCGGGTAACGAAAACCCGCGATTTCCCGTAAATCTCGTGCTTGGCCCGTATAGTTGAATGTATATAAAGAAAGTACCCAAGGAGTAAACTGATTTCCCAAACGATTTTTCAAATTATCTCTGCACCACTAGAACGAATGAGGCTTGTAGTTTTCAAAAATGTTTTCATTTTTAATGAGGCGCTTAATGAAAGAGGTTTAATCGCCGGCAAACGAAAACCCGCGATTTCCCGTAAAGGGTTAGGGTTAGGGTTAGGGTTAGGGTTAGGGTTAGGGTTAGGGTTAGGGTTAGGGTTAGGGTTAGGGTTAGGGTTAGGGTTAGGGTTAGGGTTAGGGTTAGGGTTAGGGTTAGGGTTAGGGTTAGGGTTAGGGTTAGGGTTAGGGTTAGGGTTAGGGTTAGGGTTAGGGTTAGGGTTAGGGTTAGGGTTAGGGTTAGGGTTAGGGTTAGGGTTAGGGTTAGGGTTAGGGTTAGGGTTAGGGTTAGGGTTAGGGTTAGGGTTAGGGTTAGGGTTAGGGTTAGGGTTAGGGTTAGGGTTAGGGTTAGGGTTAGGGTTAGGGTTAGGGTTAGGGTTAGGGTTAGGGTTAGGGTTAGGGTTAGGGTTAGGGTTAGGGTTAGGGTTAGGGTTAGGGTTAGGGTTAGGGTTAGGGTTAGGGTTAGGGTTAGGGTTAGGGTTAGGGTTAGGGTTAGGGTTAGGGTTAGGGTTAGGGTTAGGGTTAGGGTTAGGGTTAGGGTTAGGGTTAGGGTTAGGGTTAGGGTTAGGGTTAGGGTTAGGGTTAGGGTTAGGGTTAGGGTTAGGGTTAGGGTTAGGGTTAGGGTTAGGGTTAGGGTTAGGGTTAGGGTTAGGGTTAGGGTTAGGGTTAGGGTTAGGGTTAGGGTTAGGGTTAGGGTTAGGGTTAGGGTTAGGGTTAGGGTTAGGGTTAGGGTTAGGGTTAGGGTTAGGGTTAGGGTTAGGGTTAGGGTTAGGGTTAGGGTTAGGGTTAGGGTTAGGGTTAGGGTTAGGGTTAGGGTTAGGGTTAGGGTTAGGGTTAGGGTTAGGGTTAGGGTTAGGGTTAGGGTTAGGGTTAGGGTTAGGGTTAGGGTTAGGGTTAGGGTTAGGGTTAGGGTTAGGGTTAGGGTTAGGGTTAGGGTTAGGGTTAGGGTTAGGGTTAGGGTTAGGGTTAGGGTTAGGGTTAGGGTTAGGGTTAGGGTTAGGGTTAGGGTTAGGGTTAGGGTTAGGGTTAGGGTTAGGGTTAGGGTTAGGGTTAGGGTTAGGGTTAGGGTTAGGGTTAGGGTTAGGGTTAGGGTTAGGGTTAGGGTTAGGGTTAGGGTTAGGGTTAGGGTTAGGGTTAGGGTTAGGGTTAGGGTTAGGGTTAGGGTTAGGGTTAGGGTTAGGGTTAGGGTTAGGGTTAGGGTTAGGGTTAGGGTTAGGGTTAGGGTTAGGGTTAGGGTTAGGGTTAGGGTTAGGGTTAGGGTTAGGGTTAGGGTTAGGGTTAGGGTTAGGGTTAGGGTTAGGGTTAGGGTTAGGGTTAGGGTTAGGGTTAGGGTTAGGGTTAGGGTTAGGGTTAGGGTTAGGGTTAGGGTTAGGGTTAGGGTTAGGGTTAGGGTTAGGGTTAGGGTTAGGGTTAGGGTTAGGGTTAGGGTTAGGGTTAGGGTTAGGGTTAGGGTTAGGGTTAGGGTTAGGGTTAGGGTTAGGGTTAGGGTTAGGGTTAGGGTTAGGGTTAGGGTTAGGGTTAGGGTTAGGGTTAGGGTTAGGGTTAGGGTTAGGGTTAGGGTTAGGGTTAGGGTTAGGGTTAGGGTTAGGGTTAGGGTTAGGGTTAGGGTTAGGGTTAGGGTTAGGGTTAGGGTTAGGGTTAGGGTTAGGGTTAGGGTTAGGGTTAGGGTTAGGGTTAGGGTTAGGGTTAGGGTTAGGGTTAGGGTTAGGGTTAGGGTTAGGGTTAGGGTTAGGGTTAGGGTTAGGGTTAGGGTTAGGGTTAGGGTTAGGGTTAGGGTTAGGGTTAGGGTTAGGGTTAGGGTTAGGGTTAGGGTTAGGGTTAGGGTTAGGGTTAGGGTTAGGGTTAGGGTTAGGGTTAGGGTTAGGGTTAGGGTTAGGGTTAGGGTTAGGGTTAGGGTTAGGGTTAGGGTTAGGGTTAGGGTTAGGGTTAGGGTTAGGGTTAGGGTTAGGGTTAGGGTTAGGGTTAGGGTTAGGGTTAGGGTTAGGGTTAGGGTTAGGGTTAGGGTTAGGGTTAGGGTTAGGGTTAGGGTTAGGGTTAGGGTTAGGGTTAGGGTTAGGGTTAGGGTTAGGGTTAGGGTTAGGGTTAGGGTTAGGGTTAGGGTTAGGGTTAGGGTTAGGGTTAGGGTTAGGGTTAGGGTTAGGGTTAGGGTTAGGGTTAGGGTTAGGGTTAGGGTTAGGGTTAGGGTTAGGGTTAGGGTTAGGGTTAGGGTTAGGGTTAGGGTTAGGGTTAGGGTTAGGGTTAGGGTTAGGGTTAGGGTTAGGGTTAGGGTTAGGGTTAGGGTTAGGGTTAGGGTTAGGGTTAGGGTTAGGGTTAGGGTTAGGGTTAGGGTTAGGGTTAGGGTTAGGGTTAGGGTTAGGGTTAGGGTTAGGGTTAGGGTTAGGGTTAGGGTTAGGGTTAGGGTTAGGGTTAGGGTTAGGGTTAGGGTTAGGGTTAGGGTTAGGGTTAGGGTTAGGGTTAGGGTTAGGGTTAGGGTTAGGGTTAGGGTTAGGGTTAGGGTTAGGGTTAGGGTTAGGGTTAGGGTTAGGGTTAGGGTTAGGGTTAGGGTTAGGGTTAGGGTTAGGGTTAGGGTTAGGGTTAGGGTTAGGGTTAGGGTTAGGGTTAGGGTTAGGGTTAGGGTTAGGGTTAGGGTTAGGGTTAGGGTTAGGGTTAGGGTTAGGGTTAGGGTTAGGGTTAGGGTTAGGGTTAGGGTTAGGGTTAGGGTTAGGGTTAGGGTTAGGGTTAGGGTTAGGGTTAGGGTTAGGGTTAGGGTTAGGGTTAGGGTTAGGGTTAGGGTTAGGGTTAGGGTTAGGGTTAGGGTTAGGGTTAGGGTTAGGGTTAGGGTTAGGGTTAGGGTTAGGGTTAGGGTTAGGGTTAGGGTTAGGGTTAGGGTTAGGGTTAGGGTTAGGGTTAGGGTTAGGGTTAGGGTTAGGGTTAGGGTTAGGGTTAGGGTTAGGGTTAGGGTTAGGGTTAGGGTTAGGGTTAGGGTTAGGGTTAGGGTTAGGGTTAGGGTTAGGGTTAGGGTTAGGGTTAGGGTTAGGGTTAGGGTTAGGGTTAGGGTTAGGGTTAGGGTTAGGGTTAGGGTTAGGGTTAGGGTTAGGGTTAGGGTTAGGGTTAGGGTTAGGGTTAGGGTTAGGGTTAGGGTTAGGGTTAGGGTTAGGGTTAGGGTTAGGGTTAGGGTTAGGGTTAGGGTTAGGGTTAGGGTTAGGGTTAGGGTTAGGGTTAGGGTTAGGGTTAGGGTTAGGGTTAGGGTTAGGGTTAGGGTTAGGGTTAGGGTTAGGGTTAGGGTTAGGGTTAGGGTTAGGGTTAGGGTTAGGGTTAGGGTTAGGGTTAGGGTTAGGGTTAGGGTTAGGGTTAGGGTTAGGGTTAGGGTTAGGGTTAGGGTTAGGGTTAGGGTTAGGGTTAGGGTTAGGGTTAGGGTTAGGGTTAGGGTTAGGGTTAGGGTTAGGGTTAGGGTTAGGGTTAGGGTTAGGGTTAGGGTTAGGGTTAGGGTTAGGGTTAGGGTTAGGGTTAGGGTTAGGGTTAGGGTTAGGGTTAGGGTTAGGGTTAGGGTTAGGGTTAGGGTTAGGGTTAGGGTTAGGGTTAGGGTTAGGGTTAGGGTTAGGGTTAGGGTTAGGGTTAGGGTTAGGGTTAGGGTTAGGGTTAGGGTTAGGGTTAGGGTTAGGGTTAGGGTTAGGGTTAGGGTTAGGGTTAGGGTTAGGGTTAGGGTTAGGGTTAGGGTTAGGGTTAGGGTTAGGGTTAGGGTTAGGGTTAGGGTTAGGGTTAGGGTTAGGGTTAGGGTTAGGGTTAGGGTTAGGGTTAGGGTTAGGGTTAGGGTTAGGGTTAGGGTTAGGGTTAGGGTTAGGGTTAGGGTTAGGGTTAGGGTTAGGGTTAGGGTTAGGGTTAGGGTTAGGGTTAGGGTTAGGGTTAGGGTTAGGGTTAGGGTTAGGGTTAGGGTTAGGGTTAGGGTTAGGGTTAGGGTTAGGGTTAGGGTTAGGGTTAGGGTTAGGGTTAGGGTTAGGGTTAGGGTTAGGGTTAGGGTTAGGGTTAGGGTTAGGGTTAGGGTTAGGGTTAGGGTTAGGGTTAGGGTTAGGGTTAGGGTTAGGGTTAGGGTTAGGGTTAGGGTTAGGGTTAGGGTTAGGGTTAGGGTTAGGGTTAGGGTTAGGGTTAGGGTTAGGGTTAGGGTTAGGGTTAGGGTTAGGGTTAGGGTTAGGGTTAGGGTTAGGGTTAGGGTTAGGGTTAGGGTTAGGGTTAGGGTTAGGGTTAGGGTTAGGGTTAGGGTTAGGGTTAGGGTTAGGGTTAGGGTTAGGGTTAGGGTTAGGGTTAGGGTTAGGGTTAGGGTTAGGGTTAGGGTTAGGGTTAGGGTTAGGGTTAGGGTTAGGGTTAGGGTTAGGGTTAGGGTTAGGGTTAGGGTTAGGGTTAGGGTTAGGGTTAGGGTTAGGGTTAGGGTTAGGGTTAGGGTTAGGGTTAGGGTTAGGGTTAGGGTTAGGGTTAGGGTTAGGGTTAGGGTTAGGGTTAGGGTTAGGGTTAGGGTTAGGGTTAGGGTTAGGGTTAGGGTTAGGGTTAGGGTTAGGGTTAGGGTTAGGGTTAGGGTTAGGGTTAGGGTTAGGGTTAGGGTTAGGGTTAGGGTTAGGGTTAGGGTTAGGGTTAGGGTTAGGGTTAGGGTTAGGGTTAGGGTTAGGGTTAGGGTTAGGGTTAGGGTTAGGGTTAGGGTTAGGGTTAGGGTTAGGGTTAGGGTTAGGGTTAGGGTTAGGGTTAGGGTTAGGGTTAGGGTTAGGGTTAGGGTTAGGGTTAGGGTTAGGGTTAGGGTTAGGGTTAGGGTTAGGGTTAGGGTTAGGGTTAGGGTTAGGGTTAGGGTTAGGGTTAGGGTTAGGGTTAGGGTTAGGGTTAGGGTTAGGGTTAGGGTTAGGGTTAGGGTTAGGGTTAGGGTTAGGGTTAGGGTTAGGGTTAGGGTTAGGGTTAGGGTTAGGGTTAGGGTTAGGGTTAGGGTTAGGGTTAGGGTTAGGGTTAGGGTTAGGGTTAGGGTTAGGGTTAGGGTTAGGGTTAGGGTTAGGGTTAGGGTTAGGGTTAGGGTTAGGGTTAGGGTTAGGGTTAGGGTTAGGGTTAGGGTTAGGGTTAGGGTTAGGGTTAGGGTTAGGGTTAGGGTTAGGGTTAGGGTTAGGGTTAGGGTTAGGGTTAGGGTTAGGGTTAGGGTTAGGGTTAGGGTTAGGGTTAGGGTTAGGGTTAGGGTTAGGGTTAGGGTTAGGGTTAGGGTTAGGGTTAGGGTTAGGGTTAGGGTTAGGGTTAGGGTTAGGGTTAGGGTTAGGGTTAGGGTTAGGGTTAGGGTTAGGGTTAGGGTTAGGGTTAGGGTTAGGGTTAGGGTTAGGGTTAGGGTTAGGGTTAGGGTTAGGGTTAGGGTTAGGGTTAGGGTTAGGGTTAGGGTTAGGGTTAGGGTTAGGGTTAGGGTTAGGGTTAGGGTTAGGGTTAGGGTTAGGGTTAGGGTTAGGGTTAGGGTTAGGGTTAGGGTTAGGGTTAGGGTTAGGGTTAGGGTTAGGGTTAGGGTTAGGGTTAGGGTTAGGGTTAGGGTTAGGGTTAGGGTTAGGGTTAGGGTTAGGGTTAGGGTTAGGGTTAGGGTTAGGGTTAGGGTTAGGGTTAGGGTTAGGGTTAGGGTTAGGGTTAGGGTTAGGGTTAGGGTTAGGGTTAGGGTTAGGGTTAGGGTTAGGGTTAGGGTTAGGGTTAGGGTTAGGGTTAGGGTTAGGGTTAGGGTTAGGGTTAGGGTTAGGGTTAGGGTTAGGGTTAGGGTTAGGGTTAGGGTTAGGGTTAGGGTTAGGGTTAGGGTTAGGGTTAGGGTTAGGGTTAGGGTTAGGGTTAGGGTTAGGGTTAGGGTTAGGGTTAGGGTTAGGGTTAGGGTTAGGGTTAGGGTTAGGGTTAGGGTTAGGGTTAGGGTTAGGGTTAGGGTTAGGGTTAGGGTTAGGGTTAGGGTTAGGGTTAGGGTTAGGGTTAGGGTTAGGGTTAGGGTTAGGGTTAGGGTTAGGGTTAGGGTTAGGGTTAGGGTTAGGGTTAGGGTTAGGGTTAGGGTTAGGGTTAGGGTTAGGGTTAGGGTTAGGGTTAGGGTTAGGGTTAGGGTTAGGGTTAGGGTTAGGGTTAGGGTTAGGGTTAGGGTTAGGGTTAGGGTTAGGGTTAGGGTTAGGGTTAGGGTTAGGGTTAGGGTTAGGGTTAGGGTTAGGGTTAGGGTTAGGGTTAGGGTTAGGGTTAGGGTTAGGGTTAGGGTTAGGGTTAGGGTTAGGGTTAGGGTTAGGGTTAGGGTTAGGGTTAGGGTTAGGGTTAGGGTTAGGGTTAGGGTTAGGGTTAGGGTTAGGGTTAGGGTTAGGGTTAGGGTTAGGTTAGGGTTAGGGTTAGGGTTAGGGTTAGGGTTAGGGTTAGGGTTAGGTTAGGGTTAGGGTTAGGGTTAGGGTTAGGGTTAGGGTTAGGGTTAGGGTTAGGGTTAGGGTTAGGGTTAG
>NW_026633912.1:0-7316 GCF_029227915.1 Hydractinia symbiolongicarpus | reverse complement strand
GCAACTAACTATGCAGTGACAAGTACTCCCGTAAGAACATCAGCTGAAGGTTAATACTTCACTGTAGTTTATTGATTCAATCCTTTGGGCCTCAGTGACTTGCAAAGTGTTTGTTTTTTTTGGTTTTTTATTCAGCGACAAAGACAAAAAGATCAGTGGGGAAAAGAGTGATGATGCTGTCGAGCAGTTCATCGGATGAAGAAGCTATTGAATCAAAAAATGGTTAGTTTTAAATTTAATTTAAAACAACGTCTGATTTATAATACCAACCATGACCTTGTTTTAGATATACGATGGTTTTTTTGTTTTTGTTTTTAGTACCAGTTGAAGCTAGGAAGTATCCTTTGCGTGGTGAGTGGTTTGAGTTTTGATTTTTTTGCCAAACAATATTTATTCAACCTGTCCTACTCTGCATTGTGGGAAATGTTTATTTATAGAACATTGAATTTGAAAACCAGACCTTATTTGTTTTAAATCTCACATAGGTCAATTAAAAATCATATCTGGTCTTGATGAAATATAAGTTGTTTTTATAGTCCTCTATGCAAAATATATTACTTAACGTTTTTGCGGAAAATTGTCTAGTATCACTAATATTAAACGTAATATTTTTACAAATTACATGTACTTAACTTTTTTTCACTTACTTAAAAGTAATTGCGAGTTCACCGAAATAAAAATGTATTTTTTGTTGACCATTTGATTGTACATTTGACTTTGAATTATAGGCAGATCAAAAAAAAGAAAAAAGTACGTTAAAATTACTGGTGAGTATCCTTTCAAGAGTCTTTCTGTTTTAATTATTTATTTTAGTTTTCTCAATAACACTTAGACAGTTATGAAAATTATTTATATACCGAGAAATATCAACCTGGATTGTTTAAAATTTATGGGATGTACAAGTATTTTTTGCAAAAGATGTATTTCATGTTTATGAATATCCATTTCTATCTAGATGCCCAAATTAGAGATGATTCATGTGATCCTACTTCCTATGAAGGTAAGTGATGTAAAAAATTAAGTTTAAAGAAACCTTTGTAGGTTGCTTCGTGTGCAAATTACATTTTAAAGAATTTGGCGTCTTCCCCAATCTTAAATTCTCTCAGAAATTCAACTTTCCAATGATCCTGGAGATTAAATATGTTGAAAAATGCTTAGATCTTTCAAGTGTCATTAACTTTACTGATTTTTGAGTTGCCATAGTATAAAAACGCTGCTATATATAAGTTATAAAGGACAATATTTTTTCTGTTAAAGCAATAATAGTTTGAATGGTCGTCTTGCTAACCAAGAGTTATAATTTCCAGGAATTTTCTAGTTTAAAAAAACAACCAGATTTTATTCCAATAGATAAAGAAGAGAATGAGAGATTGAAATGCAAACGTAAGTTGAACACTTTTATCGCTTCTTCATATATATAGGTTTAGTTAAACCACTTTTTTAGGTTTGATATTAACAAAACTTATCTTATTGTTGCTTTTATACTTAGCTGTCAAATCCAGTGTCAAGTGGACTTCGGAATTAAATAAAGTGTTCTTCGAAAAATTTGGTTGTTACGTGCGTCGCACCAATGATCGACCATTTCCAGGTATCAAATAATTTAGCTTTTGTTCGATGGTTTTTAAGTATAGGTAAATAGATTGTTTGAACAATCACTTGCAAATGAGGCATAGTTGCTTAAAGCAACTATTTTGTGTCTTTTGTGCGAGTATACTCAATCATTCTTGCATTATTTTAGGTCGACTGGAAATGGAAAATTTTGCAAAAAGTTACTTTGGATCAGCCAATTTTGCCTTCGCTGTGCGAACAAAAATAAACAACGAGCGGAAAAAGTTCGATGACATAAAGAATAAAAGGTTGAAAGAAATTGGACTAACTAGTTAATCATGCAGTTATTTTTGCTTTACTAATTTTTTGTTTGGATATACTGACTTTAGCTAACTTGTGAAGTTGTCGCTTTGAATTACCTACTTTCTAGTCATTTTGGTGTCTATTTACATTCCTGCGTTCTGTACATGTATTACGCACAAATGAGTTAGTGTGGATTTTTTTCCTTTTTTTTAAGTTATGAATCGATCCATTTATTCTTTGCAATTTATTTGTGATTTTATGTTCAGAAAGAAAAATTAGTCCACATTTTGCTTTCTTTATTTCTCCTTGGTTCAAACCTGTGAAATGACTATGTGTCATCCTATAGGAAATGTTTTGCGCCAATACACTAATAATTACCGTCGGGTAGACCTTTTGTACCTTCTCACGGTCACGTTATACGCAAGTGATTTTGCTGTTTCACCAATCTTCGGAGTAACAGGTGTCTCAAGTGTAAATCCACTTCCGAACAAACTGGACAGAAATTTATAAATTGATTAAACGTAGATTGGTCAACTTTTACATTATTTGCTCAAAAATATGAAGTGAAAATACATAATAGTTTTAGAAACAGCGAAAAGCTCACATTTAAAACGACTGCTTCAAGAATATTTTTTTCCGACATGAACGGAACAGGTAACTAAGGCATGATTGGGTATAAATCATAAGCCATTCTTTTCGTTTACCGAAATTTTATGATCCTGCAAGTGGAAAATTGTCTTAGAGTAAAGAGTTGTTTTAATGTCTTTTCCGTTTCTTGAGATCGATCAAAGAAGGGTAAACTTCGTTAGTTCGCACAAATATTGACATCTGGTTAGAGTAAACAAACAAAAAACCAATCAAAAATATGCCTCGCCGGTCGTTATACCACAAATAAGGCACTTCTTATTTCCATCATTTGATTAGAGAAGTACTATTTCAGAATTTTTTCTTAACATCTAAAATGACCTAATTAGCATTTCTAATCAGTTTATTTTCAGTTCTTCTCAGTTATAAGAAGATAAAATATAATTTGTATTGTAGCTGTATTGTAGAAAAATAATTTACCAAAGTCAAGGTAAAAACCCTGCATTTTCCTTATCTTAACTAGAAATTTTATGATTTCATTCTTTGAATTTCTTCAGATTCTAAGATTACGGAGTTTAATATCGCGCAGGTCTGCCCACTAGAAAAGCGCTTGTAGGAAAAAAAATTTAAAACCCCGGCAGAGCGTAAGGCATAAGGAAAACATGAATTAGTGACCTTTTGCTTTGTATTTTTACTCTTTAAAATACTGCGATAAATTGATTTATTAATTATTTAAAATACTCAGTACTCACATAAGAGCTTGTCCAGAAGAAACAAGGTTCAAGATCGAAACATGCTAAAATTGCTTCAAGCTGTAGCTGCACCAATGTTACAAATGAAAAAACTTTATTTATGGCAGCTAGTTACCTCACAAGTTTTCATTATTGTCTTAAAAATACCGCAATGCGTAAAAAGGGAAAGTAACAACAATTGTCAAGTCTTACCTAGCTATATTGCCATAATGGGTTAGGAGATGAAACGCAATAATAAGAAACAAGTTGGAATGATTTTTTATTGTTATAGCATAGCACGAGAGACTTATTTAGCACTTTGCATTTCAAAAGTAATGTGCACATAATTGTGCAAAAAGGATTTATTAGATATTCAATGCTGAAGCTTAAAAAATATATATATATATTTGTAAATCATGTCCGTAACGGAGAATAAAGGTACGTAAAACATGTTATAGTGTTCCCTAATTCCCGAATGTGTATAAATAATTTTTTAATTATTTGTGCACTCAAAAAAAAATTTATATTTTTTTGTCCTAAAGGAAGATTGGGGAGACACGTCCCCCGAATCTCACTATTGTACTTTGAAAAATTAAAGGGGACACAAAAAATGTGGCTATCGCCGAAACCCCATAAAACATACCCTAGCTGTGTCAGCATCCCAAATAGGTCTCGAATATTAAAATTGTTTTGAGCAAAAAAGCTTTGTTCATGAGATATGAGGTGTCACCTTATTATACATTTCGAGCGGGGTCCCCCTAACGTGGAATAAAGAAGTATATATATATATATATATATATATATATACATATATATATATATATATATATATATATATATATATATATATATATATATATATATATATATATATATATATATATATATATATATATATATATATATATATATATATATATATATATATATATATATATATATATATATATATATATATATATATATATATATATATATATATATATATATATATATATGTAATGGCCGCATTTGGTACACAATTTGTGCCAAAAAATGCAACCTTTGGTAGACACGGTCATTTGGTAGACAATTTCGTGTCCACCAAAATATTTATATATATATATTTAGCATTTGGTAGACAAAAAAGCAATTTTCTTTTATGCCACCTTCTTCTGCACCAAGTACTCTGTTAACACCAAAAATTTGAACTCTATTAGGTCTTTGGCTGCTGAGAAATATCACTTTTAAAAATGGTTGTTGTATATATGCGAAAGTCAAATGCGTCATCATTTGGTAGACACGGCATATATTTCGACTTTCATGGAAGCCTGGTACCTATATATGGGAATCAACTTCGCCTTAAACAGTGTCTTAATACTATAACATGTTAAAAAAAATATTAACATTCCCGTTATTTGTTTATCGCTTCCACTTAAAAATATATACTTTATACATTTATGCTGGGCGTATTCCACCCCATCCTGTTGGTTTTTTTTTAATAACTCGTTTTTGCTCTGATAAAAAGCAATTTTCTTTTATGCCGCCTTCTTCTGCACCAAGTACTCTGTTAACACCAAAAATTTGAACTCTATTAGGTCTTTGGCTGCTGAGAAATATCACTTTTAAAAATGGTTGTTGTATATATGCGAAAGTCAAATGCGTCATCATTTGGTAGACACGGCATATATTTCGACTTTCATGGAAGCCTGGTACCTATAAATGGGAATCAACTTCGCCCTAAACAGTGTCTTAATACTATAGCATGGTAAAAAGAATATTAACATTCCCGTTATTTGTTTATGGCTTCCACTTGAAAATATTTACTTTATACATTTATGCTGGGCGTATTCCACCCCATCCTGTTGGGTTTTTTCTAATAACTCGTTTTTGCTCTGATACTTATTGAGTCTTTTTATATTTATCTATTAGGCAATCACATGCTATTTTTTTAGGTCTAAGACCTTTCAAACCCTTGGATATTGTCTATTACATAAAACTACCCCTTAAGATCATAATCGGGAAAATTTGATAATCTTAGATAGGATAATCCTTAGAACATGAAACTTACATCACAACTTTAGTTCATCAAGGGAAAATATTCCGAAAATATTGAAGACGTGCTTAATCCAATTTTTAATATTTTTGGATTTAACCCAAAATCCTGGAAAATCGGATTTTCGTGCAATTTTGTATTTGGTATTTCATGCTTCACAAAAAATGTGCTCACATAAGTAAACAAGTTTTGCTCCTATTTTGTTCCTTTCCTGACGTACACTATGTGCCAAATGGGATTTAATTGGACTCTTCCTAGTCATAACATGATTGAAATATTCCCAGACTGAATAGTGTTAAATTTCCCCCTTAACTGCAAAAATCGAACTTGCATTTAAATTACTTTATTCTTTAGGGAATTATTGTTAGTTTGTAATTTTTTTATTTTTTTTATTCGGACATTTATCGATAAAATTGCTTAAATACAATATCACCTATGGATCCTTCCGAGACTCTGTATAGGCTAGCTTAACGATTGGTCCTCCCGTTTGTAAACAGATCGCTGCCTTGAAAGGTGGACCAGAGCATTAAAAGATTGGACAGCCTAACTATAAGCGCGTGCGCCCGTTGTTTGAAAAAGGGTCACAAATTTTAACTGTTAACCATTGTCGTTATGCGAGTTTTTGAATAAATGAATTCAAAGTGGAAGATGGGTCAGGACATCGTCACTACTTTTAATTTTTAGCTCTCTACTTAATACTTAATTTGCCGTTAATGTTTTAAGTACAAATATTTCTAGCTCAGAAAGATGCCTTTATAAAAACCTAACCTGACCTAAATTTTTTCAACTAGCTTCGAAGATCTCACTTTTGTTTTAGTCACAGAAATAAATTAAGCAACTTGAACTGAACTTAATACATTTCAGTTACTTAAATAAACGTCCGGAAAAAGCAACTCTTCTATGGAACCATTTGAAGAGGACATATATACTTGTTTTGACCTTTTTACGTTTTAAGACCTTTACTTTTGTAATATTTGTTTTTGATAAATTTGACATGTTAAGCGTTTCATCACGGTTTTTTAAATCATGTATAAATCTTAAGCAAATCAAATCAAATATAAGATTTTGGTTTAAAACGTTGATCATGCGGAAGCAGAAAATATTCAACTAACTAAGCCAACTGTACTATGTTTTTCTAACCAATTTCATTGTTTCTTTTTTGATTATTTTTAAATGACGCGCTATCTATGGTAAACTCTACTAAAATACATTCACTTTTTATTAACCAAACTTGTTGAATGCAGATTCTACAGTTCATTTTATAACGTAGCTAGTCTATATTTTTATTTAAATAGGCCATGGCTTTAAACATTCAAACTTTTCCACGAAATAAATCTAAACGGAGTAACAACACTAGCTGCGTAGCCTGTGCTTTTATTAAAAACAAGGTTGTATATATACGATAAATAATTCCTAATTTCAAATTTTTAAAACTTTAATTTACCAATATTTTTCTTAACTACAACTCAGTATAGGTAAATTAAAATGCAGTAACTTGTTTGATATTCAAAATTTCCTGCTTTGGCGACGTTATTGTCACAGTCAAACGCTTACGAGCATAACTTTTAAACGCTTACGAGCGTAACTTCAAAATTATCAAACAAACTGCTATAACAGATATGCATTATTGTCTTGAAAATTTCACACTTTATTATAATTTTGGCGAGGATCTCAAATATTTTATCCATTTTACTGTTAAATACTTTTAAAAAAACTGGGATATAACAAAGAGAATAAATATAAAAATACGGTCAGTGTCTATTAATTTTTAAAAATTAAACTTAATAAAACTGTTTTGTCACTGCTTTAGTTTAAAGGCGTAGCCACAGTCTATTGCTTATATCATTGGAGTTATTTTAATTAAAGCGCTCAATCTGGCATATACCGCCGATTCACTGGTTTAGTTTCTATAATAATTGTCATTGTCCGTCTGTCGGTCAAAACTGGATTAGACTAAACCACGTACTAAATCTTCAAGCGACAAGTAACAAATGACAGAGATCTTGCTGTCGCGTTGAATTGCTTTCTAATCTTTGTAATATACAATTAATATTTCAGCACGGTCTTAAACTGGATCTTGACAAATGTTAACTAAATGACAGTTTTCTCTCTTT
>NW_026633911.1:0-7355 GCF_029227915.1 Hydractinia symbiolongicarpus | reverse complement strand
CTTTAACTTTTAACTTTTAACTTTAACTTTAACTTTAACTTTAACTTTAACTTTAACTTGAACTTTAACTTTAACTTTAACTTACTTAACTTTAACTTTAACTTTAACGTTAACTTTAACTTTAACTTTAACTTTAACTTTAACTGTTACTTAACTTTAACTTTACTTTAACGTTAACTTTAACTTTAACTTTAACTTTAACTTTAACTTGAACTGTTTAACTTTAACTTTAACTTTAACTGTAACTTTAACTTTTAACGTTTAACTTTAACTTTAACTTTAACTTTAACTTGTAACTTTAACTTTAACCACGCATGACACACCCCCCCCCCCCCCCTGCTTCGTTCGTGCCCCGACTCACCAGCGGCTACCCCCTGCCCCACCCCCCACCCCCCCACCCCCCGCCACCCACACCCACCCCACCCCCAACCCACCCCCCCCCCTCCCCCCCCACCCCACCCCCACCCCACCCCCCCACCCCCACCCCCACCCCACTCCACACTCTCCCCACACCCTCCCACCCACACCCACCCCCAAACCCTCCCCCACCCCCACCCCAGCCCGCCACACCACCCCCTCCCCCTCACCCTCCCCCTACCCCAACCCCACCCCTCCCCCTCACCCTCCCTCGACCCCACCCCCACACCCACGCCCCACCGCCCCACACCCACCTCCTCCCCCACCCCCACGCCCCACCCCCACCCCCACCCCCACCCCCACCCCCACCCCCACCACCCCCACCCCCACCCCCACCCCCACCCCACCACCCCCTCCCCCACCCCCACCCCCACCCCCACCCCCACCCCCCACACCCACCCCCACCCCCACCCCCACCCCCACCCACCCCACCCCCACCCCCAACCCCCACCCCACCCCCACACCCACCCCCACCCCCCACCCTAACCCTACCCTCCCCCCTACACCCTAACCCACACCCACCCCCAAACGCCACCCCACACCCAACCCCACCCCTCCCCCTAACCCACACCCTACCCCCTCAACCCTCCCTCCCCAACCCCCACCCCCACCCCAACACCCTCACCCACCCACCCACTCCCCAACCCCCACCCCCTACCCCCACCCCAACCCCTCCCCCTAACCCTCACCCCTAACCCACACCCACCCCACCCCCACCCACACCCTCCACCCAAACCCTAACCCCTACCCCACCCCTAACCCACCCCTACCCAAACCCAAACCCCGTCCCCTACCCCAAACCCAACCCCCCTACCCAACCCCTACCCCTAACCCCCTACCCCTACACCCTAACCCTAACCCTAACCCTAACCCTAACCCTAACCCTAACCCTAACCCTAACCCTAACCCTAACCCTAACCCTAACCCTAACCCTAACCCTAACCCTAACCCTAACCCTAACCCTAACCCTAACCCTAACCCTAACCCTAACCCTACACCCTAACCCTAACCCTAACCCTAACCCTAACCCTAACCCTAACCCTAACCCTAACCCTAACCCTAACCCTAACCCTAACCCTAACCCTAACCCTAACCCTAACCCTAACCCTAACCCTAACCCTAACCCTAACCCTAACCCTAACCCTAACCCTAACCCTAACCCTAACCCTAACCCTAACCCTAACCCTAACCCTAACCCTAACCCTAACCCTAACCCTAACCCTAACCCTAACCCTAACCCTAACCCTAACCCTAACCCTAACCCTAACCCTAACCCTAACCCTAACCCTAACCCTAACCCTAACCCTAACCCTAACCCTAACCCTAACCCTAACCCTAACCCTAACCCTAACCCTAACCCTAACCCTAACCCTAACCCTAACCCTAACCCTAACCCTAACCCTAACCCTAACCCTAACCCTAACCCTAACCCTAACCCTAACCCTAACCCTAACCCTAACCCTAACCCTAACCCTAACCCTAACCCTAACCCTAACCCTAACCCTAACCCTAACCCTAACCCTAACCCTAACCCTAACCCTAACCCTAACCCTAACCCTAACCCTAACCCTAACCCTAACCCTAACCCTAACCCTAACCCTAACCCTAACCCTAACCCTAACCCTAACCCTAACCCTAACCCTAACCCTAACCCTAACCCTAACCCTAACCCTAACCCTAACCCTAACCCTAACCCTAACCCTAACCCTAACCCTAACCCTAACCCTAACCCTAACCCTAACCCTAACCCTAACCCTAACCCTAACCCTAACCCTAACCCTAACCCTAACCCTAACCCTAACCCTAACCCTAACCCTAACCCTAACCCTAACCCTAACCCTAACCCTAACCCTAACCCTAACCCTAACCCTAACCCTAACCCTAACCCTAACCCTAACCCTAACCCTAACCCTAACCCTAACCCTAACCCTAACCCTAACCCTAACCCTAACCCTAACCCTAACCCTAACCCTAACCCTAACCCTAACCCTAACCCTAACCCTAACCCTAACCCTAACCCTAACCCTAACCCTAACCCTAACCCTAACCCTAACCCTAACCCTAACCCTAACCCTAACCCTAACCCTAACCCTAACCCTAACCCTAACCCTAACCCTAACCCTAACCCTAACCCTAACCCTAACCCTAACCCTAACCCTAACCCTAACCCTAACCCTAACCCTAACCCTAACCCTAACCCTAACCCTAACCCTAACCCTAACCCTAACCCTAACCCTAACCCTAACCCTAACCCTAACCCTAACCCTAACCCTAACCCTAACCCTAACCCTAACCCTAACCCTAACCCTAACCCTAACCCTAACCCTAACCCTAACCCTAACCCTAACCCTAACCCTAACCCTAACCCTAACCCTAACCCTAACCCTAACCCTAACCCTAACCCTAACCCTAACCCTAACCCTAACCCTAACCCTAACCCTAACCCTAACCCTAACCCTAACCCTAACCCTAACCCTAACCCTAACCCTAACCCTAACCCTAACCCTAACCCTAACCCTAACCCTAACCCTAACCCTAACCCTAACCCTAACCCTAACCCTAACCCTAACCCTAACCCTAACCCTAACCCTAACCCTAACCCTAACCCTAACCCTAACCCTAACCCTAACCCTAACCCTAACCCTAACCCTAACCCTAACCCTAACCCTAACCCTAACCCTAACCCTAACCCTAACCCTAACCCTAACCCTAACCCTAACCCTAACCCTAACCCTAACCCTAACCCTAACCCTAACCCTAACCCTAACCCTAACCCTAACCCTAACCCTAACCCTAACCCTAACCCTAACCCTAACCCTAACCCTAACCCTAACCCTAACCCTAACCCTAACCCTAACCCTAACCCTAACCCTAACCCTAACCCTAACCCTAACCCTAACCCTAACCCTAACCCTAACCCTAACCCTAACCCTAACCCTAACCCTAACCCTAACCCTAACCCTAACCCTAACCCTAACCCTAACCCTAACCCTAACCCTAACCCTAACCCTAACCCTAACCCTAACCCTAACCCTAACCCTAACCCTAACCCTAACCCTAACCCTAACCCTAACCCTAACCCTAACCCTAACCCTAACCCTAACCCTAACCCTAACCCTAACCCTAACCCTAACCCTAACCCTAACCCTAACCCTAACCCTAACCCTAACCCTAACCCTAACCCTAACCCTAACCCTAACCCTAACCCTAACCCTAACCCTAACCCTAACCCTAACCCTAACCCTAACCCTAACCCTAACCCTAACCCTAACCCTAACCCTAACCCTAACCCTAACCCTAACCCTAACCCTAACCCTAACCCTAACCCTAACCCTAACCCTAACCCTAACCCTAACCCTAACCCTAACCCTAACCCTAACCCTAACCCTAACCCTAACCCTAACCCTAACCCTAACCCTAACCCTAACCCTAACCCTAACCCTAACCCTAACCCTAACCCTAACCCTAACCCTAACCCTAACCCTAACCCTAACCCTAACCCTAACCCTAACCCTAACCCTAACCCTAACCCTAACCCTAACCCTAACCCTAACCCTAACCCTAACCCTAACCCTAACCCTAACCCTAACCCTAACCCTAACCCTAACCCTAACCCTAACCCTAACCCTAACCCTAACCCTAACCCTAACCCTAACCCTAACCCTAACCCTAACCCTAACCCTAACCCTAACCCTAACCCTAACCCTAACCCTAACCCTAACCCTAACCCTAACCCTAACCCTAACCCTAACCCTAACCCTAACCCTAACCCTAACCCTAACCCTAACCCTAACCCTAACCCTAACCCTAACCCTAACCCTAACCCTAACCCTAACCCTAACCCTAACCCTAACCCTAACCCTAACCCTAACCCTAACCCTAACCCTAACCCTAACCCTAACCCTAACCCTAACCCTAACCCTAACCCTAACCCTAACCCTAACCCTAACCCTAACCCTAACCCTAACCCTAACCCTAACCCTAACCCTAACCCTAACCCTAACCCTAACCCTAACCCTAACCCTAACCCTAACCCTAACCCTAACCCTAACCCTAACCCTAACCCTAACCCTAACCCTAACCCTAACCCTAACCCTAACCCTAACCCTAACCCTAACCCTAACCCTAACCCTAACCCTAACCCTAACCCTAACCCTAACCCTAACCCTAACCCTAACCCTAACCCTAACCCTAACCCTAACCCTAACCCTAACCCTAACCCTAACCCTAACCCTAACCCTAACCCTAACCCTAACCCTAACCCTAACCCTAACCCTAACCCTAACCCTAACCCTAACCCTAACCCTAACCCTAACCCTAACCCTAACCCTAACCCTAACCCTAACCCTAACCCTAACCCTAACCCTAACCCTAACCCTAACCCTAACCCTAACCCTAACCCTAACCCTAACCCTAACCCTAACCCTAACCCTAACCCTAACCCTAACCCTAACCCTAACCCTAACCCTAACCCTAACCCTAACCCTAACCCTAACCCTAACCCTAACCCTAACCCTAACCCTAACCCTAACCCTAACCCTAACCCTAACCCTAACCCTAACCCTAACCCTAACCCTAACCCTAACCCTAACCCTAACCCTAACCCTAACCCTAACCCTAACCCTAACCCTAACCCTAACCCTAACCCTAACCCTAACCCTAACCCTAACCCTAACCCTAACCCTAACCCTAACCCTAACCCTAACCCTAACCCTAACCCTAACCCTAACCCTAACCCTAACCCTAACCCTAACCCTAACCCTAACCCTAACCCTAACCCTAACCCTAACCCTAACCCTAACCCTAACCCTAACCCTAACCCTAACCCTAACCCTAACCCTAACCCTAACCCTAACCCTAACCCTAACCCTAACCCTAACCCTAACCCTAACCCTAACCCTAACCCTAACCCTAACCCTAACCCTAACCCTAACCCTAACCCTAACCCTAACCCTAACCCTAACCCTAACCCTAACCCTAACCCTAACCCTAACCCTAACCCTAACCCTAACCCTAACCCTAACCCTAACCCTAACCCTAACCCTAACCCTAACCCTAACCCTAACCCTAACCCTAACCCTAACCCTAACCCTAACCCTAACCCTAACCCTAACCCTAACCCTAACCCTAACCCTAACCCTAACCCTAACCCTAACCCTAACCCTAACCCTAACCCTAACCCTAACCCTAACCCTAACCCTAACCCTAACCCTAACCCTAACCCTAACCCTAACCCTAACCCTAACCCTAACCCTAACCCTAACCCTAACCCTAACCCTAACCCTAACCCTAACCCTAACCCTAACCCTAACCCTAACCCTAACCCTAACCCTAACCCTAACCCTAACCCTAACCCTAACCCTAACCCTAACCCTAACCCTAACCCTAACCCTAACCCTAACCCTAACCCTAACCCTAACCCTAACCCTAACCCTAACCCTAACCCTAACCCTAACCCTAACCCTAACCCTAACCCTAACCCTAACCCTAACCCTAACCCTAACCCTAACCCTAACCCTAACCCTAACCCTAACCCTAACCCTAACCCTAACCCTAACCCTAACCCTAACCCTAACCCTAACCCTAACCCTAACCCTAACCCTAACCCTAACCCTAACCCTAACCCTAACCCTAACCCTAACCCTAACCCTAACCCTAACCCTAACCCTAACCCTAACCCTAACCCTAACCCTAACCCTAACCCTAACCCTAACCCTAACCCTAACCCTAACCCTAACCCTAACCCTAACCCTAACCCTAACCCTAACCCTAACCCTAACCCTAACCCTAACCCTAACCCTAACCCTAACCCTAACCCTAACCCTAACCCTAACCCTAACCCTAACCCTAACCCTAACCCTAACCCTAACCCTAACCCTAACCCTAACCCTAACCCTAACCCTAACCCTAACCCTAACCCTAACCCTAACCCTAACCCTAACCCTAACCCTAACCCTAACCCTAACCCTAACCCTAACCCTAACCCTAACCCTAACCCTAACCCTAACCCTAACCCTAACCCTAACCCTAACCCTAACCCTAACCCTAACCCTAACCCTAACCCTAACCCTAACCCTAACCCTAACCCTAACCCTAACCCTAACCCTAACCCTAACCCTAACCCTAACCCTAACCCTAACCCTAACCCTAACCCTAACCCTAACCCTAACCCTAACCCTAACCCTAACCCTAACCCTAACCCTAACCCTAACCCTAACCCTAACCCTAACCCTAACCCTAACCCTAACCCTAACCCTAACCCTAACCCTAACCCTAACCCTAACCCTAACCCTAACCCTAACCCTAACCCTAACCTATACAAAGAGAGTACCCAGGGTGTAAACTCATTTCCCGAACGATTTCTTAAATTATTTTTTCACCACTAAAACGCATAAGACTTGTAATTTTTAAAAATGTTTTCATTTTTGATGAGACGCTGAATAAAAAAAGTTTAATCGCCGGCAAACAAAAATCCGCGATTTCCCGTAAATCCCGGGCTTGGCCCGTATAGTCAAAAGTATACAAAGAAAGTACCCAGGGAGTAAACTCATTTCCCGAACGATTTTTTAAATTACTTTTTCACCACTAAAACGCATGAGACTTGTAGTTTTTAAAAATGTTTTCATTTTTGATGAGACGCTGAATAAAAGAAGTTTAATCGCCGGCAAACGAAAACCTGCGATTTCCCGTAAATCCTGGACTCGGCCCGTATAGTCAAAAGTATACAAAAAAAATACCCAGGGAGTAAACTCATTTCCCAAACGATTTTTTAAATTATTATTTCACCACTAAAACGCATGAGACTTGTAGTATTCAAGAATGTTTTCATTTTTGATGAGACGCTGAATAAAAGCAATTTAATAGCCGGCAAACGAAAACCTGCGATTTCCCGTAGTAAATCCCGGACTCGGTCCGTATAGTCAAAAGTATACAAAGAA
>NW_026633910.1:0-7955 GCF_029227915.1 Hydractinia symbiolongicarpus | reverse complement strand
AATGAGTTTACTCACAGGGTACTTTCTTTGTATACATTCGACTATACGGGCCGAGTCCGAGATTTACTTGAATTCGCGGGTTTTTGTTTGCCGGCAATTAAACTTCTTTTATTCAGCGTATCATCAAAAATGAAAACATTTTTGAAAACTACAAGTCTCATGCGTTTTAGTAGTGAAAAGATAATTTAAAAATCGTTCTTGAAATGAGTTTACTCACAGGGTACTTTCTTTCTATATACTCGACTATACGGGCCAAGCACGGGATTTACGGGAAATCTCGGGTTTTCGTTTGCCGGCGATTAAACTTCTTTTATTCAGCGTCTCATCAAAAATGAAAACATTTTTGGGTTAGGGTTAGGGTTAGGGTTAGGGTTAGGGTTAGGGTTAGGGTTAGGGTTAGGGTTAGGGTTAGGGTTAGGGTTAGGGTTAGGGTTAGGGTTAGGGTTAGGGTTAGGGTTAGGGTTAGGGTTAGGGTTAGGGTTAGGGTTAGGGTTAGGGTTAGGGTTAGGGTTAGGGTTAGGGTTAGGGTTAGGGTTAGGGTTAGGGTTAGGGTTAGGGTTAGGGTTAGGGTTAGGGTTAGGGTTAGGGTTAGGGTTAGGGTTAGGGTTAGGGTTAGGGTTAGGGTTAGGGTTAGGGTTAGGGTTAGGGTTAGGGTTAGGGTTAGGGTTAGGGTTAGGGTTAGGGTTAGGGTTAGGGTTAGGGTTAGGGTTAGGGTTAGGGTTAGGGTTAGGGTTAGGGTTAGGGTTAGGGTTAGGGTTAGGGTTAGGGTTAGGGTTAGGGTTAGGGTTAGGGTTAGGGTTAGGGTTAGGGTTAGGGTTAGGGTTAGGGTTAGGGTTAGGGTTAGGGTTAGGGTTAGGGTTAGGGTTAGGGTTAGGGTTAGGGTTAGGGTTAGGGTTAGGGTTAGGGTTAGGGTTAGGGTTAGGGTTAGGGTTAGGGTTAGGGTTAGGGTTAGGGTTAGGGTTAGGGTTAGGGTTAGGGTTAGGGTTAGGGTTAGGGTTAGGGTTAGGGTTAGGGTTAGGGTTAGGGTTAGGGTTAGGGTTAGGGTTAGGGTTAGGGTTAGGGTTAGGGTTAGGGTTAGGGTTAGGGTTAGGGTTAGGGTTAGGGTTAGGGTTAGGGTTAGGGTTAGGGTTAGGGTTAGGGTTAGGGTTAGGGTTAGGGTTAGGGTTAGGGTTAGGGTTAGGGTTAGGGTTAGGGTTAGGGTTAGGGTTAGGGTTAGGGTTAGGGTTAGGGTTAGGGTTAGGGTTAGGGTTAGGGTTAGGGTTAGGGTTAGGGTTAGGGTTAGGGTTAGGGTTAGGGTTAGGGTTAGGGTTAGGGTTAGGGTTAGGGTTAGGGTTAGGGTTAGGGTTAGGGTTAGGGTTAGGGTTAGGGTTAGGGTTAGGGTTAGGGTTAGGGTTAGGGTTAGGGTTAGGGTTAGGGTTAGGGTTAGGGTTAGGGTTAGGGTTAGGGTTAGGGTTAGGGTTAGGGTTAGGGTTAGGGTTAGGGTTAGGGTTAGGGTTAGGGTTAGGGTTAGGGTTAGGGTTAGGGTTAGGGTTAGGGTTAGGGTTAGGGTTAGGGTTAGGGTTAGGGTTAGGGTTAGGGTTAGGGTTAGGGTTAGGGTTAGGGTTAGGGTTAGGGTTAGGGTTAGGGTTAGGGTTAGGGTTAGGGTTAGGGTTAGGGTTAGGGTTAGGGTTAGGGTTAGGGTTAGGGTTAGGGTTAGGGTTAGGGTTAGGGTTAGGGTTAGGGTTAGGGTTAGGGTTAGGGTTAGGGTTAGGGTTAGGGTTAGGGTTAGGGTTAGGGTTAGGGTTAGGGTTAGGGTTAGGGTTAGGGTTAGGGTTAGGGTTAGGGTTAGGGTTAGGGTTAGGGTTAGGGTTAGGGTTAGGGTTAGGGTTAGGGTTAGGGTTAGGGTTAGGGTTAGGGTTAGGGTTAGGGTTAGGGTTAGGGTTAGGGTTAGGGTTAGGGTTAGGGTTAGGGTTAGGGTTAGGGTTAGGGTTAGGGTTAGGGTTAGGGTTAGGGTTAGGGTTAGGGTTAGGGTTAGGGTTAGGGTTAGGGTTAGGGTTAGGGTTAGGGTTAGGGTTAGGGTTAGGGTTAGGGTTAGGGTTAGGGTTAGGGTTAGGGTTAGGGTTAGGGTTAGGGTTAGGGTTAGGGTTAGGGTTAGGGTTAGGGTTAGGGTTAGGGTTAGGGTTAGGGTTAGGGTTAGGGTTAGGGTTAGGGTTAGGGTTAGGGTTAGGGTTAGGGTTAGGGTTAGGGTTAGGGTTAGGGTTAGGGTTAGGGTTAGGGTTAGGGTTAGGGTTAGGGTTAGGGTTAGGGTTAGGGTTAGGGTTAGGGTTAGGGTTAGGGTTAGGGTTAGGGTTAGGGTTAGGGTTAGGGTTAGGGTTAGGGTTAGGGTTAGGGTTAGGGTTAGGGTTAGGGTTAGGGTTAGGGTTAGGGTTAGGGTTAGGGTTAGGGTTAGGGTTAGGGTTAGGGTTAGGGTTAGGGTTAGGGTTAGGGTTAGGGTTAGGGTTAGGGTTAGGGTTAGGGTTAGGGTTAGGGTTAGGGTTAGGGTTAGGGTTAGGGTTAGGGTTAGGGTTAGGGTTAGGGTTAGGGTTAGGGTTAGGGTTAGGGTTAGGGTTAGGGTTAGGGTTAGGGTTAGGGTTAGGGTTAGGGTTAGGGTTAGGGTTAGGGTTAGGGTTAGGGTTAGGGTTAGGGTTAGGGTTAGGGTTAGGGTTAGGGTTAGGGTTAGGGTTAGGGTTAGGGTTAGGGTTAGGGTTAGGGTTAGGGTTAGGGTTAGGGTTAGGGTTAGGGTTAGGGTTAGGGTTAGGGTTAGGGTTAGGGTTAGGGTTAGGGTTAGGGTTAGGGTTAGGGTTAGGGTTAGGGTTAGGGTTAGGGTTAGGGTTAGGGTTAGGGTTAGGGTTAGGGTTAGGGTTAGGGTTAGGGTTAGGGTTAGGGTTAGGGTTAGGGTTAGGGTTAGGGTTAGGGTTAGGGTTAGGGTTAGGGTTAGGGTTAGGGTTAGGGTTAGGGTTAGGGTTAGGGTTAGGGTTAGGGTTAGGGTTAGGGTTAGGGTTAGGGTTAGGGTTAGGGTTAGGGTTAGGGTTAGGGTTAGGGTTAGGGTTAGGGTTAGGGTTAGGGTTAGGGTTAGGGTTAGGGTTAGGGTTAGGGTTAGGGTTAGGGTTAGGGTTAGGGTTAGGGTTAGGGTTAGGGTTAGGGTTAGGGTTAGGGTTAGGGTTAGGGTTAGGGTTAGGGTTAGGGTTAGGGTTAGGGTTAGGGTTAGGGTTAGGGTTAGGGTTAGGGTTAGGGTTAGGGTTAGGGTTAGGGTTAGGGTTAGGGTTAGGGTTAGGGTTAGGGTTAGGGTTAGGGTTAGGGTTAGGGTTAGGGTTAGGGTTAGGGTTAGGGTTAGGGTTAGGGTTAGGGTTAGGGTTAGGGTTAGGGTTAGGGTTAGGGTTAGGGTTAGGGTTAGGGTTAGGGTTAGGGTTAGGGTTAGGGTTAGGGTTAGGGTTAGGGTTAGGGTTAGGGTTAGGGTTAGGGTTAGGGTTAGGGTTAGGGTTAGGGTTAGGGTTAGGGTTAGGGTTAGGGTTAGGGTTAGGGTTAGGGTTAGGGTTAGGGTTAGGGTTAGGGTTAGGGTTAGGGTTAGGGTTAGGGTTAGGGTTAGGGTTAGGGTTAGGGTTAGGGTTAGGGTTAGGGTTAGGGTTAGGGTTAGGGTTAGGGTTAGGGTTAGGGTTAGGGTTAGGGTTAGGGTTAGGGTTAGGGTTAGGGTTAGGGTTAGGGTTAGGGTTAGGGTTAGGGTTAGGGTTAGGGTTAGGGTTAGGGTTAGGGTTAGGGTTAGGGTTAGGGTTAGGGTTAGGGTTAGGGTTAGGGTTAGGGTTAGGGTTAGGGTTAGGGTTAGGGTTAGGGTTAGGGTTAGGGTTAGGGTTAGGGTTAGGGTTAGGGTTAGGGTTAGGGTTAGGGTTAGGGTTAGGGTTAGGGTTAGGGTTAGGGTTAGGGTTAGGGTTAGGGTTAGGGTTAGGGTTAGGGTTAGGGTTAGGGTTAGGGTTAGGGTTAGGGTTAGGGTTAGGGTTAGGGTTAGGGTTAGGGTTAGGGTTAGGGTTAGGGTTAGGGTTAGGGTTAGGGTTAGGGTTAGGGTTAGGGTTAGGGTTAGGGTTAGGGTTAGGGTTAGGGTTAGGGTTAGGGTTAGGGTTAGGGTTAGGGTTAGGGTTAGGGTTAGGGTTAGGGTTAGGGTTAGGGTTAGGGTTAGGGTTAGGGTTAGGGTTAGGGTTAGGGTTAGGGTTAGGGTTAGGGTTAGGGTTAGGGTTAGGGTTAGGGTTAGGGTTAGGGTTAGGGTTAGGGTTAGGGTTAGGGTTAGGGTTAGGGTTAGGGTTAGGGTTAGGGTTAGGGTTAGGGTTAGGGTTAGGGTTAGGGTTAGGGTTAGGGTTAGGGTTAGGGTTAGGGTTAGGGTTAGGGTTAGGGTTAGGGTTAGGGTTAGGGTTAGGGTTAGGGTTAGGGTTAGGGTTAGGGTTAGGGTTAGGGTTAGGGTTAGGGTTAGGGTTAGGGTTAGGGTTAGGGTTAGGGTTAGGGTTAGGGTTAGGGTTAGGGTTAGGGTTAGGGTTAGGGTTAGGGTTAGGGTTAGGGTTAGGGTTAGGGTTAGGGTTAGGGTTAGGGTTAGGGTTAGGGTTAGGGTTAGGGTTAGGGTTAGGGTTAGGGTTAGGGTTAGGGTTAGGGTTAGGGTTAGGGTTAGGGTTAGGGTTAGGGTTAGGGTTAGGGTTAGGGTTAGGGTTAGGGTTAGGGTTAGGGTTAGGGTTAGGGTTAGGGTTAGGGTTAGGGTTAGGGTTAGGGTTAGGGTTAGGGTTAGGGTTAGGGTTAGGGTTAGGGTTAGGGTTAGGGTTAGGGTTAGGGTTAGGGTTAGGGTTAGGGTTAGGGTTAGGGTTAGGGTTAGGGTTAGGGTTAGGGTTAGGGTTAGGGTTAGGGTTAGGGTTAGGGTTAGGGTTAGGGTTAGGGTTAGGGTTAGGGTTAGGGTTAGGGTTAGGGTTAGGGTTAGGGTTAGGGTTAGGGTTAGGGTTAGGGTTAGGGTTAGGGTTAGGGTTAGGGTTAGGGTTAGGGTTAGGGTTAGGGTTAGGGTTAGGGTTAGGGTTAGGGTTAGGGTTAGGGTTAGGGTTAGGGTTAGGGTTAGGGTTAGGGTTAGGGTTAGGGTTAGGGTTAGGGTTAGGGTTAGGGTTAGGGTTAGGGTTAGGGTTAGGGTTAGGGTTAGGGTTAGGGTTAGGGTTAGGGTTAGGGTTAGGGTTAGGGTTAGGGTTAGGGTTAGGGTTAGGGTTAGGGTTAGGGTTAGGGTTAGGGTTAGGGTTAGGGTTAGGGTTAGGGTTAGGGTTAGGGTTAGGGTTAGGGTTAGGGTTAGGGTTAGGGTTAGGGTTAGGGTTAGGGTTAGGGTTAGGGTTAGGGTTAGGGTTAGGGTTAGGGTTAGGGTTAGGGTTAGGGTTAGGGTTAGGGTTAGGGTTAGGGTTAGGGTTAGGGTTAGGGTTAGGGTTAGGGTTAGGGTTAGGGTTAGGGTTAGGGTTAGGGTTAGGGTTAGGGTTAGGGTTAGGGTTAGGGTTAGGGTTAGGGTTAGGGTTAGGGTTAGGGTTAGGGTTAGGGTTAGGGTTAGGGTTAGGGTTAGGGTTAGGGTTAGGGTTAGGGTTAGGGTTAGGGTTAGGGTTAGGGTTAGGGTTAGGGTTAGGGTTAGGGTTAGGGTTAGGGTTAGGGTTAGGGTTAGGGTTAGGGTTAGGGTTAGGGTTAGGGTTAGGGTTAGGGTTAGGGTTAGGGTTAGGGTTAGGGTTAGGGTTAGGGTTAGGGTTAGGGTTAGGGTTAGGGTTAGGGTTAGGGTTAGGGTTAGGGTTAGGGTTAGGGTTAGGGTTAGGGTTAGGGTTAGGGTTAGGGTTAGGGTTAGGGTTAGGGTTAGGGTTAGGGTTAGGGTTAGGGTTAGGGTTAGGGTTAGGGTTAGGGTTAGGGTTAGGGTTAGGGTTAGGGTTAGGGTTAGGGTTAGGGTTAGGGTTAGGGTTAGGGTTAGGGTTAGGGTTAGGGTTAGGGTTAGGGTTAGGGTTAGGGTTAGGGTTAGGGTTAGGGTTAGGGTTAGGGTTAGGGTTAGGGTTAGGGTTAGGGTTAGGGTTAGGGTTAGGGTTAGGGTTAGGGTTAGGGTTAGGGTTAGGGTTAGGGTTAGGGTTAGGGTTAGGGTTAGGGTTAGGGTTAGGGTTAGGGTTAGGGTTAGGGTTAGGGTTAGGGTTAGGGTTAGGGTTAGGGTTAGGGTTAGGGTTAGGGTTAGGGTTAGGGTTAGGGTTAGGGTTAGGGTTAGGGTTAGGGTTAGGGTTAGGGTTAGGGTTAGGGTTAGGGTTAGGGTTAGGGTTAGGGTTAGGGTTAGGGTTAGGGTTAGGGTTAGGGTTAGGGTTAGGGTTAGGGTTAGGGTTAGGGTTAGGGTTAGGGTTAGGGTTAGGGTTAGGGTTAGGGTTAGGGTTAGGGTTAGGGTTAGGGTTAGGGTTAGGGTTAGGGTTAGGGTTAGGGTTAGGGTTAGGGTTAGGGTTAGGGTTAGGGTTAGGGTTAGGGTTAGGGTTAGGGTTAGGGTTAGGGTTAGGGTTAGGGTTAGGGTTAGGGTTAGGGTTAGGGTTAGGGTTAGGGTTAGGGTTAGGGTTAGGGTTAGGGTTAGGGTTAGGGTTAGGGTTAGGGTTAGGGTTAGGGTTAGGGTTAGGGTTAGGGTTAGGGTTAGGGTTAGGGTTAGGGTTAGGGTTAGGGTTAGGGTTAGGGTTAGGGTTAGGGTTAGGGTTAGGGTTAGGGTTAGGGTTAGGGTTAGGGTTAGGGTTAGGGTTAGGGTTAGGGTTAGGGTTAGGGTTAGGGTTAGGGTTAGGGTTAGGGTTAGGGTTAGGGTTAGGGTTAGGGTTAGGGTTAGGGTTAGGGTTAGGGTTAGGGTTAGGGTTAGGGTTAGGGTTAGGGTTAGGGTTAGGGTTAGGGTTAGGGTTAGGGTTAGGGTTAGGGTTAGGGTTAGGGTTAGGGTTAGGGTTAGGGTTAGGGTTAGGGTTAGGGTTAGGGTTAGGGTTAGGGTTAGGGTTAGGGTTAGGGTTAGGGTTAGGGTTAGGGTTAGGGTTAGGGTTAGGGTTAGGGTTAGGGTTAGGGTTAGGGTTAGGGTTAGGGTTAGGGTTAGGGTTAGGGTTAGGGTTAGGGTTAGGGTTAGGGTTAGGGTTAGGGTTAGGGTTAGGGTTAGGGTTAGGGTTAGGGTTAGGGTTAGGGTTAGGGTTAGGGTTAGGGTTAGGGTTAGGGTTAGGGTTAGGGTTAGGGTTAGGGTTAGGGTTAGGGTTAGGGTTAGGGTTAGGGTTAGGGTTAGGGTTAGGGTTAGGGTTAGGGTTAGGGTTAGGGTTAGGGTTAGGGTTAGGGTTAGGGTTAGGGTTAGGGTTAGGGTTAGGGTTAGGGTTAGGGTTAGGGTTAGGGTTAGGGTTAGGGTTAGGGTTAGGGTTAGGGTTAGGGTTAGGGTTAGGGTTAGGGTTAGGGTTAGGGTTAGGGTTAGGGTTAGGGTTAGGGTTAGGGTTAGGGTTAGGGTTAGGGTTAGGGTTAGGGTTAGGGTTAGGGTTAGGGTTAGGGTTAGGGTTAGGGTTAGGGTTAGGGTTAGGGTTAGGGTTAGGGTTAGGGTTAGGGTTAGGGTTAGGGTTAGGGTTAGGGTTAGGGTTAGGGTTAGGGTTAGGGTTAGGGTTAGGGTTAGGGTTAGGGTTAGGGTTAGGGTTAGGGTTAGGGTTAGGGTTAGGGTTAGGGTTAGGGTTAGGGTTAGGGTTAGGGTTAGGGTTAGGGTTAGGGTTAGGGTTAGGGTTAGGGTTAGGGTTAGGGTTAGGGTTAGGGTTAGGGTTAGGGTTAGGGTTAGGGTTAGGGTTAGGGTTAGGGTTAGGGTTAGGGTTAGGGTTAGGGTTAGGGTTAGGGTTAGGGTTAGGGTTAGAGGTTAGGGTTAGGGTTAGGGTTAGGGTTAGGGTTAGGGTTAGGGTTAGGGTTAGGGTTAGGGTTAGGGTTAGGGTTAGGGTTAG
>NW_026633909.1:0-8011 GCF_029227915.1 Hydractinia symbiolongicarpus | reverse complement strand
ATACAACCTAGTAATATCAGAAAAATATCTCTAAACACATGTTGGTACGAATATGTGACGCAACCGTTGTAACTGAAGCGGACTGATACCGTTAGAAAGTCAACGAAATGTAGTTTTCGAAACTGTCTCAATTTCTTCAGCGTGCGATAACGGCTAAGATTTGTCCCACAGTAAAAAATGACTTATATATCTACTTTTTTAAATGAAGCGCTACCACAGCGCCCAGTGTAATCGCTCAGTTCCGTTAATCATGCCAATTTAAGAAGACTTTTATTGCATGGAGTCCAAATGTCTCAATTATCACATTTATAAAGTTAAAGTCCAAAATCAGTTTAAGTGAGTCCCACAGTCAATCGTTTCACTGTTAAAAGCGATACAGCCTGGTAATATCAGAAAAATATCGCTAAACACATGTTGGTACGACAATGTGACGCAACTGTTGTAACAGAAACGGACTGATACCGTTAGAAAGTCAATGAAATGTAGTTTTTGAAACTGTCTCAATTTCTTCAGCGTGCGATAACGGCTATAATTGGTCCCACAGTAAAAAGTGACTTATATATCTACATTTTTAAGTTAAGCGCTACCACACCGCCGAGTGTAATCGCTGAGCACCGGCGATCATGCCAATTTAAGAAGAATGTTATTTCATGGAGGTTAGGGTTAGGGTTAGGGTTAGGGTTAGGGTTAGGGTTAGGGTTAGGGTTAGGGTTAGGGTTAGGGTTAGGGTTAGGGTTAGGGTTAGGGTTAGGGTTAGGGTTAGGGTTAGGGTTAGGGTTAGGGTTAGGGTTAGGGTTAGGGTTAGGGTTAGGGTTAGGGTTAGGGTTAGGGTTAGGGTTAGGGTTAGGGTTAGGGTTAGGGTTAGGGTTAGGGTTAGGGTTAGGGTTAGGGTTAGGGTTAGGGTTAGGGTTAGGGTTAGGGTTAGGGTTAGGGTTAGGGTTAGGGTTAGGGTTAGGGTTAGGGTTAGGGTTAGGGTTAGGGTTAGGGTTAGGGTTAGGGTTAGGGTTAGGGTTAGGGTTAGGGTTAGGGTTAGGGTTAGGGTTAGGGTTAGGGTTAGGGTTAGGGTTAGGGTTAGGGTTAGGGTTAGGGTTAGGGTTAGGGTTAGGGTTAGGGTTAGGGTTAGGGTTAGGGTTAGGGTTAGGGTTAGGGTTAGGGTTAGGGTTAGGGTTAGGGTTAGGGTTAGGGTTAGGGTTAGGGTTAGGGTTAGGGTTAGGGTTAGGGTTAGGGTTAGGGTTAGGGTTAGGGTTAGGGTTAGGGTTAGGGTTAGGGTTAGGGTTAGGGTTAGGGTTAGGGTTAGGGTTAGGGTTAGGGTTAGGGTTAGGGTTAGGGTTAGGGTTAGGGTTAGGGTTAGGGTTAGGGTTAGGGTTAGGGTTAGGGTTAGGGTTAGGGTTAGGGTTAGGGTTAGGGTTAGGGTTAGGGTTAGGGTTAGGGTTAGGGTTAGGGTTAGGGTTAGGGTTAGGGTTAGGGTTAGGGTTAGGGTTAGGGTTAGGGTTAGGGTTAGGGTTAGGGTTAGGGTTAGGGTTAGGGTTAGGGTTAGGGTTAGGGTTAGGGTTAGGGTTAGGGTTAGGGTTAGGGTTAGGGTTAGGGTTAGGGTTAGGGTTAGGGTTAGGGTTAGGGTTAGGGTTAGGGTTAGGGTTAGGGTTAGGGTTAGGGTTAGGGTTAGGGTTAGGGTTAGGGTTAGGGTTAGGGTTAGGGTTAGGGTTAGGGTTAGGGTTAGGGTTAGGGTTAGGGTTAGGGTTAGGGTTAGGGTTAGGGTTAGGGTTAGGGTTAGGGTTAGGGTTAGGGTTAGGGTTAGGGTTAGGGTTAGGGTTAGGGTTAGGGTTAGGGTTAGGGTTAGGGTTAGGGTTAGGGTTAGGGTTAGGGTTAGGGTTAGGGTTAGGGTTAGGGTTAGGGTTAGGGTTAGGGTTAGGGTTAGGGTTAGGGTTAGGGTTAGGGTTAGGGTTAGGGTTAGGGTTAGGGTTAGGGTTAGGGTTAGGGTTAGGGTTAGGGTTAGGGTTAGGGTTAGGGTTAGGGTTAGGGTTAGGGTTAGGGTTAGGGTTAGGGTTAGGGTTAGGGTTAGGGTTAGGGTTAGGGTTAGGGTTAGGGTTAGGGTTAGGGTTAGGGTTAGGGTTAGGGTTAGGGTTAGGGTTAGGGTTAGGGTTAGGGTTAGGGTTAGGGTTAGGGTTAGGGTTAGGGTTAGGGTTAGGGTTAGGGTTAGGGTTAGGGTTAGGGTTAGGGTTAGGGTTAGGGTTAGGGTTAGGGTTAGGGTTAGGGTTAGGGTTAGGGTTAGGGTTAGGGTTAGGGTTAGGGTTAGGGTTAGGGTTAGGGTTAGGGTTAGGGTTAGGGTTAGGGTTAGGGTTAGGGTTAGGGTTAGGGTTAGGGTTAGGGTTAGGGTTAGGGTTAGGGTTAGGGTTAGGGTTAGGGTTAGGGTTAGGGTTAGGGTTAGGGTTAGGGTTAGGGTTAGGGTTAGGGTTAGGGTTAGGGTTAGGGTTAGGGTTAGGGTTAGGGTTAGGGTTAGGGTTAGGGTTAGGGTTAGGGTTAGGGTTAGGGTTAGGGTTAGGGTTAGGGTTAGGGTTAGGGTTAGGGTTAGGGTTAGGGTTAGGGTTAGGGTTAGGGTTAGGGTTAGGGTTAGGGTTAGGGTTAGGGTTAGGGTTAGGGTTAGGGTTAGGGTTAGGGTTAGGGTTAGGGTTAGGGTTAGGGTTAGGGTTAGGGTTAGGGTTAGGGTTAGGGTTAGGGTTAGGGTTAGGGTTAGGGTTAGGGTTAGGGTTAGGGTTAGGGTTAGGGTTAGGGTTAGGGTTAGGGTTAGGGTTAGGGTTAGGGTTAGGGTTAGGGTTAGGGTTAGGGTTAGGGTTAGGGTTAGGGTTAGGGTTAGGGTTAGGGTTAGGGTTAGGGTTAGGGTTAGGGTTAGGGTTAGGGTTAGGGTTAGGGTTAGGGTTAGGGTTAGGGTTAGGGTTAGGGTTAGGGTTAGGGTTAGGGTTAGGGTTAGGGTTAGGGTTAGGGTTAGGGTTAGGGTTAGGGTTAGGGTTAGGGTTAGGGTTAGGGTTAGGGTTAGGGTTAGGGTTAGGGTTAGGGTTAGGGTTAGGGTTAGGGTTAGGGTTAGGGTTAGGGTTAGGGTTAGGGTTAGGGTTAGGGTTAGGGTTAGGGTTAGGGTTAGGGTTAGGGTTAGGGTTAGGGTTAGGGTTAGGGTTAGGGTTAGGGTTAGGGTTAGGGTTAGGGTTAGGGTTAGGGTTAGGGTTAGGGTTAGGGTTAGGGTTAGGGTTAGGGTTAGGGTTAGGGTTAGGGTTAGGGTTAGGGTTAGGGTTAGGGTTAGGGTTAGGGTTAGGGTTAGGGTTAGGGTTAGGGTTAGGGTTAGGGTTAGGGTTAGGGTTAGGGTTAGGGTTAGGGTTAGGGTTAGGGTTAGGGTTAGGGTTAGGGTTAGGGTTAGGGTTAGGGTTAGGGTTAGGGTTAGGGTTAGGGTTAGGGTTAGGGTTAGGGTTAGGGTTAGGGTTAGGGTTAGGGTTAGGGTTAGGGTTAGGGTTAGGGTTAGGGTTAGGGTTAGGGTTAGGGTTAGGGTTAGGGTTAGGGTTAGGGTTAGGGTTAGGGTTAGGGTTAGGGTTAGGGTTAGGGTTAGGGTTAGGGTTAGGGTTAGGGTTAGGGTTAGGGTTAGGGTTAGGGTTAGGGTTAGGGTTAGGGTTAGGGTTAGGGTTAGGGTTAGGGTTAGGGTTAGGGTTAGGGTTAGGGTTAGGGTTAGGGTTAGGGTTAGGGTTAGGGTTAGGGTTAGGGTTAGGGTTAGGGTTAGGGTTAGGGTTAGGGTTAGGGTTAGGGTTAGGGTTAGGGTTAGGGTTAGGGTTAGGGTTAGGGTTAGGGTTAGGGTTAGGGTTAGGGTTAGGGTTAGGGTTAGGGTTAGGGTTAGGGTTAGGGTTAGGGTTAGGGTTAGGGTTAGGGTTAGGGTTAGGGTTAGGGTTAGGGTTAGGGTTAGGGTTAGGGTTAGGGTTAGGGTTAGGGTTAGGGTTAGGGTTAGGGTTAGGGTTAGGGTTAGGGTTAGGGTTAGGGTTAGGGTTAGGGTTAGGGTTAGGGTTAGGGTTAGGGTTAGGGTTAGGGTTAGGGTTAGGGTTAGGGTTAGGGTTAGGGTTAGGGTTAGGGTTAGGGTTAGGGTTAGGGTTAGGGTTAGGGTTAGGGTTAGGGTTAGGGTTAGGGTTAGGGTTAGGGTTAGGGTTAGGGTTAGGGTTAGGGTTAGGGTTAGGGTTAGGGTTAGGGTTAGGGTTAGGGTTAGGGTTAGGGTTAGGGTTAGGGTTAGGGTTAGGGTTAGGGTTAGGGTTAGGGTTAGGGTTAGGGTTAGGGTTAGGGTTAGGGTTAGGGTTAGGGTTAGGGTTAGGGTTAGGGTTAGGGTTAGGGTTAGGGTTAGGGTTAGGGTTAGGGTTAGGGTTAGGGTTAGGGTTAGGGTTAGGGTTAGGGTTAGGGTTAGGGTTAGGGTTAGGGTTAGGGTTAGGGTTAGGGTTAGGGTTAGGGTTAGGGTTAGGGTTAGGGTTAGGGTTAGGGTTAGGGTTAGGGTTAGGGTTAGGGTTAGGGTTAGGGTTAGGGTTAGGGTTAGGGTTAGGGTTAGGGTTAGGGTTAGGGTTAGGGTTAGGGTTAGGGTTAGGGTTAGGGTTAGGGTTAGGGTTAGGGTTAGGGTTAGGGTTAGGGTTAGGGTTAGGGTTAGGGTTAGGGTTAGGGTTAGGGTTAGGGTTAGGGTTAGGGTTAGGGTTAGGGTTAGGGTTAGGGTTAGGGTTAGGGTTAGGGTTAGGGTTAGGGTTAGGGTTAGGGTTAGGGTTAGGGTTAGGGTTAGGGTTAGGGTTAGGGTTAGGGTTAGGGTTAGGGTTAGGGTTAGGGTTAGGGTTAGGGTTAGGGTTAGGGTTAGGGTTAGGGTTAGGGTTAGGGTTAGGGTTAGGGTTAGGGTTAGGGTTAGGGTTAGGGTTAGGGTTAGGGTTAGGGTTAGGGTTAGGGTTAGGGTTAGGGTTAGGGTTAGGGTTAGGGTTAGGGTTAGGGTTAGGGTTAGGGTTAGGGTTAGGGTTAGGGTTAGGGTTAGGGTTAGGGTTAGGGTTAGGGTTAGGGTTAGGGTTAGGGTTAGGGTTAGGGTTAGGGTTAGGGTTAGGGTTAGGGTTAGGGTTAGGGTTAGGGTTAGGGTTAGGGTTAGGGTTAGGGTTAGGGTTAGGGTTAGGGTTAGGGTTAGGGTTAGGGTTAGGGTTAGGGTTAGGGTTAGGGTTAGGGTTAGGGTTAGGGTTAGGGTTAGGGTTAGGGTTAGGGTTAGGGTTAGGGTTAGGGTTAGGGTTAGGGTTAGGGTTAGGGTTAGGGTTAGGGTTAGGGTTAGGGTTAGGGTTAGGGTTAGGGTTAGGGTTAGGGTTAGGGTTAGGGTTAGGGTTAGGGTTAGGGTTAGGGTTAGGGTTAGGGTTAGGGTTAGGGTTAGGGTTAGGGTTAGGGTTAGGGTTAGGGTTAGGGTTAGGGTTAGGGTTAGGGTTAGGGTTAGGGTTAGGGTTAGGGTTAGGGTTAGGGTTAGGGTTAGGGTTAGGGTTAGGGTTAGGGTTAGGGTTAGGGTTAGGGTTAGGGTTAGGGTTAGGGTTAGGGTTAGGGTTAGGGTTAGGGTTAGGGTTAGGGTTAGGGTTAGGGTTAGGGTTAGGGTTAGGGTTAGGGTTAGGGTTAGGGTTAGGGTTAGGGTTAGGGTTAGGGTTAGGGTTAGGGTTAGGGTTAGGGTTAGGGTTAGGGTTAGGGTTAGGGTTAGGGTTAGGGTTAGGGTTAGGGTTAGGGTTAGGGTTAGGGTTAGGGTTAGGGTTAGGGTTAGGGTTAGGGTTAGGGTTAGGGTTAGGGTTAGGGTTAGGGTTAGGGTTAGGGTTAGGGTTAGGGTTAGGGTTAGGGTTAGGGTTAGGGTTAGGGTTAGGGTTAGGGTTAGGGTTAGGGTTAGGGTTAGGGTTAGGGTTAGGGTTAGGGTTAGGGTTAGGGTTAGGGTTAGGGTTAGGGTTAGGGTTAGGGTTAGGGTTAGGGTTAGGGTTAGGGTTAGGGTTAGGGTTAGGGTTAGGGTTAGGGTTAGGGTTAGGGTTAGGGTTAGGGTTAGGGTTAGGGTTAGGGTTAGGGTTAGGGTTAGGGTTAGGGTTAGGGTTAGGGTTAGGGTTAGGGTTAGGGTTAGGGTTAGGGTTAGGGTTAGGGTTAGGGTTAGGGTTAGGGTTAGGGTTAGGGTTAGGGTTAGGGTTAGGGTTAGGGTTAGGGTTAGGGTTAGGGTTAGGGTTAGGGTTAGGGTTAGGGTTAGGGTTAGGGTTAGGGTTAGGGTTAGGGTTAGGGTTAGGGTTAGGGTTAGGGTTAGGGTTAGGGTTAGGGTTAGGGTTAGGGTTAGGGTTAGGGTTAGGGTTAGGGTTAGGGTTAGGGTTAGGGTTAGGGTTAGGGTTAGGGTTAGGGTTAGGGTTAGGGTTAGGGTTAGGGTTAGGGTTAGGGTTAGGGTTAGGGTTAGGGTTAGGGTTAGGGTTAGGGTTAGGGTTAGGGTTAGGGTTAGGGTTAGGGTTAGGGTTAGGGTTAGGGTTAGGGTTAGGGTTAGGGTTAGGGTTAGGGTTAGGGTTAGGGTTAGGGTTAGGGTTAGGGTTAGGGTTAGGGTTAGGGTTAGGGTTAGGGTTAGGGTTAGGGTTAGGGTTAGGGTTAGGGTTAGGGTTAGGGTTAGGGTTAGGGTTAGGGTTAGGGTTAGGGTTAGGGTTAGGGTTAGGGTTAGGGTTAGGGTTAGGGTTAGGGTTAGGGTTAGGGTTAGGGTTAGGGTTAGGGTTAGGGTTAGGGTTAGGGTTAGGGTTAGGGTTAGGGTTAGGGTTAGGGTTAGGGTTAGGGTTAGGGTTAGGGTTAGGGTTAGGGTTAGGGTTAGGGTTAGGGTTAGGGTTAGGGTTAGGGTTAGGGTTAGGGTTAGGGTTAGGGTTAGGGTTAGGGTTAGGGTTAGGGTTAGGGTTAGGGTTAGGGTTAGGGTTAGGGTTAGGGTTAGGGTTAGGGTTAGGGTTAGGGTTAGGGTTAGGGTTAGGGTTAGGGTTAGGGTTAGGGTTAGGGTTAGGGTTAGGGTTAGGGTTAGGGTTAGGGTTAGGGTTAGGGTTAGGGTTAGGGTTAGGGTTAGGGTTAGGGTTAGGGTTAGGGTTAGGGTTAGGGTTAGGGTTAGGGTTAGGGTTAGGGTTAGGGTTAGGGTTAGGGTTAGGGTTAGGGTTAGGGTTAGGGTTAGGGTTAGGGTTAGGGTTAGGGTTAGGGTTAGGGTTAGGGTTAGGGTTAGGGTTAGGGTTAGGGTTAGGGTTAGGGTTAGGGTTAGGGTTAGGGTTAGGGTTAGGGTTAGGGTTAGGGTTAGGGTTAGGGTTAGGGTTAGGGTTAGGGTTAGGGTTAGGGTTAGGGTTAGGGTTAGGGTTAGGGTTAGGGTTAGGGTTAGGGTTAGGGTTAGGGTTAGGGTTAGGGTTAGGGTTAGGGTTAGGGTTAGGGTTAGGGTTAGGGTTAGGGTTAGGGTTAGGGTTAGGGTTAGGGTTAGGGTTAGGGTTAGGGTTAGGGTTAGGGTTAGGGTTAGGGTTAGGGTTAGGGTTAGGGTTAGGGTTAGGGTTAGGGTTAGGGTTAGGGTTAGGGTTAGGGTTAGGGTTAGGGTTAGGGTTAGGGTTAGGGTTAGGGTTAGGGTTAGGGTTAGGGTTAGGGTTAGGGTTAGGGTTAGGGTTAGGGTTAGGGTTAGGGTTAGGGTTAGGTGGGGGTGGGGCGTGGGAGGTGGGGGTGGGGGTGGGGGTGGGGTGGGGGTGGGGGGGGGGGAGGGGTGGGGGTGGGAGTGGGGGTGGGGCGTAGGGGGATGGAGGGGTGGGGGGGGTGGGGGTGGGTAGGCGGTTGTGAGTAGAGAGGAGTGGTCTAACGGAGTAAGTAAGACGTTAAAGGGGAGGGTGGGGGAGGTGTAGTTCAAACGTACAGTACTAAGTTAAAGTTAAAGTTAAAGTTAAAGTTAAAGTTAACAGTTAAACAAGTTAAAGTTACAAAGTTACAGTTAAAGTTAAAGTTAAAGTTAAAGTTAACAGTTAAAAGTTAAAAAGTTAAAGTT
>NW_026633908.1:0-8049 GCF_029227915.1 Hydractinia symbiolongicarpus | reverse complement strand
CTAACCCTAACCCTAACCCCCTAACCCTAACCCTAACCCTAACCCTAACCCTAACCCTAACCCTAACCCTAACCCTAACCCTAACCCTAACCCTAACCCTAACCCTAACCCCTAACCCTAACCCTAACCCTAACCCTAACCCTAACCCTAACCCTAACCCTAACCCTAACCCTAACCCTAACCCTAACCCTAACCCTAACCCTAACCCTAACCTAACCCTAACCCTAACCCTAACCCTAACCCTAACCCTAACCCTAACCCTAACCCTAACCCTAACCCTAACCCTAACCCTAACCCTAACCCTAACCCTAACCTAACCCTAACCCTAACCCTAACCCTAACCCTAACCCTAACCCTAACCCTAACCCTAACCCTAACCCTAACCCTAACCCTAACCCTAACCCTAACCCTAACCCTAACCCTAACCCTAACCCTAACCCTAACCCTAACCCTAACCCTAACCCTAACCCTAACCCTAACCCTAACCCTAACCCTAACCCTAACCCTAACCCTAACCCTAACCCTAACCCTAACCCTAACCCTAACCCTAACCCTAACCCTAACCCTAACCCTAACCCTAACCCTAACCCTAACCCTAACCCTAACCCTAACCCTAACCCTAACCCTAACCCTAACCCTAACCCTAACCCTAACCCTAACCCTAACCCTAACCCTAACCCTAACCCTAACCCTAACCCTAACCCTAACCCTAACCCTAACCCTAACCCTAACCCTAACCCTAACCCTAACCCTAACCCTAACCCTAACCCTAACCCTAACCCTAACCCTAACCCTAACCCTAACCCTAACCCTAACCCTAACCCTAACCCTAACCCTAACCCTAACCCTAACCCTAACCCTAACCCTAACCCTAACCCTAACCCTAACCCTAACCCTAACCCTAACCCTAACCCTAACCCTAACCCTAACCCTAACCCTAACCCTAACCCTAACCCTAACCCTAACCCTAACCCTAACCCTAACCCTAACCCTAACCCTAACCCTAACCCTAACCCTAACCCTAACCCTAACCCTAACCCTAACCCTAACCCTAACCCTAACCCTAACCCTAACCCTAACCCTAACCCTAACCCTAACCCTAACCCTAACCCTAACCCTAACCCTAACCCTAACCCTAACCCTAACCCTAACCCTAACCCTAACCCTAACCCTAACCCTAACCCTAACCCTAACCCTAACCCTAACCCTAACCCTAACCCTAACCCTAACCCTAACCCTAACCCTAACCCTAACCCTAACCCTAACCCTAACCCTAACCCTAACCCTAACCCTAACCCTAACCCTAACCCTAACCCTAACCCTAACCCTAACCCTAACCCTAACCCTAACCCTAACCCTAACCCTAACCCTAACCCTAACCCTAACCCTAACCCTAACCCTAACCCTAACCCTAACCCTAACCCTAACCCTAACCCTAACCCTAACCCTAACCCTAACCCTAACCCTAACCCTAACCCTAACCCTAACCCTAACCCTAACCCTAACCCTAACCCTAACCCTAACCCTAACCCTAACCCTAACCCTAACCCTAACCCTAACCCTAACCCTAACCCTAACCCTAACCCTAACCCTAACCCTAACCCTAACCCTAACCCTAACCCTAACCCTAACCCTAACCCTAACCCTAACCCTAACCCTAACCCTAACCCTAACCCTAACCCTAACCCTAACCCTAACCCTAACCCTAACCCTAACCCTAACCCTAACCCTAACCCTAACCCTAACCCTAACCCTAACCCTAACCCTAACCCTAACCCTAACCCTAACCCTAACCCTAACCCTAACCCTAACCCTAACCCTAACCCTAACCCTAACCCTAACCCTAACCCTAACCCTAACCCTAACCCTAACCCTAACCCTAACCCTAACCCTAACCCTAACCCTAACCCTAACCCTAACCCTAACCCTAACCCTAACCCTAACCCTAACCCTAACCCTAACCCTAACCCTAACCCTAACCCTAACCCTAACCCTAACCCTAACCCTAACCCTAACCCTAACCCTAACCCTAACCCTAACCCTAACCCTAACCCTAACCCTAACCCTAACCCTAACCCTAACCCTAACCCTAACCCTAACCCTAACCCTAACCCTAACCCTAACCCTAACCCTAACCCTAACCCTAACCCTAACCCTAACCCTAACCCTAACCCTAACCCTAACCCTAACCCTAACCCTAACCCTAACCCTAACCCTAACCCTAACCCTAACCCTAACCCTAACCCTAACCCTAACCCTAACCCTAACCCTAACCCTAACCCTAACCCTAACCCTAACCCTAACCCTAACCCTAACCCTAACCCTAACCCTAACCCTAACCCTAACCCTAACCCTAACCCTAACCCTAACCCTAACCCTAACCCTAACCCTAACCCTAACCCTAACCCTAACCCTAACCCTAACCCTAACCCTAACCCTAACCCTAACCCTAACCCTAACCCTAACCCTAACCCTAACCCTAACCCTAACCCTAACCCTAACCCTAACCCTAACCCTAACCCTAACCCTAACCCTAACCCTAACCCTAACCCTAACCCTAACCCTAACCCTAACCCTAACCCTAACCCTAACCCTAACCCTAACCCTAACCCTAACCCTAACCCTAACCCTAACCCTAACCCTAACCCTAACCCTAACCCTAACCCTAACCCTAACCCTAACCCTAACCCTAACCCTAACCCTAACCCTAACCCTAACCCTAACCCTAACCCTAACCCTAACCCTAACCCTAACCCTAACCCTAACCCTAACCCTAACCCTAACCCTAACCCTAACCCTAACCCTAACCCTAACCCTAACCCTAACCCTAACCCTAACCCTAACCCTAACCCTAACCCTAACCCTAACCCTAACCCTAACCCTAACCCTAACCCTAACCCTAACCCTAACCCTAACCCTAACCCTAACCCTAACCCTAACCCTAACCCTAACCCTAACCCTAACCCTAACCCTAACCCTAACCCTAACCCTAACCCTAACCCTAACCCTAACCCTAACCCTAACCCTAACCCTAACCCTAACCCTAACCCTAACCCTAACCCTAACCCTAACCCTAACCCTAACCCTAACCCTAACCCTAACCCTAACCCTAACCCTAACCCTAACCCTAACCCTAACCCTAACCCTAACCCTAACCCTAACCCTAACCCTAACCCTAACCCTAACCCTAACCCTAACCCTAACCCTAACCCTAACCCTAACCCTAACCCTAACCCTAACCCTAACCCTAACCCTAACCCTAACCCTAACCCTAACCCTAACCCTAACCCTAACCCTAACCCTAACCCTAACCCTAACCCTAACCCTAACCCTAACCCTAACCCTAACCCTAACCCTAACCCTAACCCTAACCCTAACCCTAACCCTAACCCTAACCCTAACCCTAACCCTAACCCTAACCCTAACCCTAACCCTAACCCTAACCCTAACCCTAACCCTAACCCTAACCCTAACCCTAACCCTAACCCTAACCCTAACCCTAACCCTAACCCTAACCCTAACCCTAACCCTAACCCTAACCCTAACCCTAACCCTAACCCTAACCCTAACCCTAACCCTAACCCTAACCCTAACCCTAACCCTAACCCTAACCCTAACCCTAACCCTAACCCTAACCCTAACCCTAACCCTAACCCTAACCCTAACCCTAACCCTAACCCTAACCCTAACCCTAACCCTAACCCTAACCCTAACCCTAACCCTAACCCTAACCCTAACCCTAACCCTAACCCTAACCCTAACCCTAACCCTAACCCTAACCCTAACCCTAACCCTAACCCTAACCCTAACCCTAACCCTAACCCTAACCCTAACCCTAACCCTAACCCTAACCCTAACCCTAACCCTAACCCTAACCCTAACCCTAACCCTAACCCTAACCCTAACCCTAACCCTAACCCTAACCCTAACCCTAACCCTAACCCTAACCCTAACCCTAACCCTAACCCTAACCCTAACCCTAACCCTAACCCTAACCCTAACCCTAACCCTAACCCTAACCCTAACCCTAACCCTAACCCTAACCCTAACCCTAACCCTAACCCTAACCCTAACCCTAACCCTAACCCTAACCCTAACCCTAACCCTAACCCTAACCCTAACCCTAACCCTAACCCTAACCCTAACCCTAACCCTAACCCTAACCCTAACCCTAACCCTAACCCTAACCCTAACCCTAACCCTAACCCTAACCCTAACCCTAACCCTAACCCTAACCCTAACCCTAACCCTAACCCTAACCCTAACCCTAACCCTAACCCTAACCCTAACCCTAACCCTAACCCTAACCCTAACCCTAACCCTAACCCTAACCCTAACCCTAACCCTAACCCTAACCCTAACCCTAACCCTAACCCTAACCCTAACCCTAACCCTAACCCTAACCCTAACCCTAACCCTAACCCTAACCCTAACCCTAACCCTAACCCTAACCCTAACCCTAACCCTAACCCTAACCCTAACCCTAACCCTAACCCTAACCCTAACCCTAACCCTAACCCTAACCCTAACCCTAACCCTAACCCTAACCCTAACCCTAACCCTAACCCTAACCCTAACCCTAACCCTAACCCTAACCCTAACCCTAACCCTAACCCTAACCCTAACCCTAACCCTAACCCTAACCCTAACCCTAACCCTAACCCTAACCCTAACCCTAACCCTAACCCTAACCCTAACCCTAACCCTAACCCTAACCCTAACCCTAACCCTAACCCTAACCCTAACCCTAACCCTAACCCTAACCCTAACCCTAACCCTAACCCTAACCCTAACCCTAACCCTAACCCTAACCCTAACCCTAACCCTAACCCTAACCCTAACCCTAACCCTAACCCTAACCCTAACCCTAACCCTAACCCTAACCCTAACCCTAACCCTAACCCTAACCCTAACCCTAACCCTAACCCTAACCCTAACCCTAACCCTAACCCTAACCCTAACCCTAACCCTAACCCTAACCCTAACCCTAACCCTAACCCTAACCCTAACCCTAACCCTAACCCTAACCCTAACCCTAACCCTAACCCTAACCCTAACCCTAACCCTAACCCTAACCCTAACCCTAACCCTAACCCTAACCCTAACCCTAACCCTAACCCTAACCCTAACCCTAACCCTAACCCTAACCCTAACCCTAACCCTAACCCTAACCCTAACCCTAACCCTAACCCTAACCCTAACCCTAACCCTAACCCTAACCCTAACCCTAACCCTAACCCTAACCCTAACCCTAACCCTAACCCTAACCCTAACCCTAACCCTAACCCTAACCCTAACCCTAACCCTAACCCTAACCCTAACCCTAACCCTAACCCTAACCCTAACCCTAACCCTAACCCTAACCCTAACCCTAACCCTAACCCTAACCCTAACCCTAACCCTAACCCTAACCCTAACCCTAACCCTAACCCTAACCCTAACCCTAACCCTAACCCTAACCCTAACCCTAACCCTAACCCTAACCCTAACCCTAACCCTAACCCTAACCCTAACCCTAACCCTAACCCTAACCCTAACCCTAACCCTAACCCTAACCCTAACCCTAACCCTAACCCTAACCCTAACCCTAACCCTAACCCTAACCCTAACCCTAACCCTAACCCTAACCCTAACCCTAACCCTAACCCTAACCCTAACCCTAACCCTAACCCTAACCCTAACCCTAACCCTAACCCTAACCCTAACCCTAACCCTAACCCTAACCCTAACCCTAACCCTAACCCTAACCCTAACCCTAACCCTAACCCTAACCCTAACCCTAACCCTAACCCTAACCCTAACCCTAACCCTAACCCTAACCCTAACCCTAACCCTAACCCTAACCCTAACCCTAACCCTAACCCTAACCCTAACCCTAACCCTAACCCTAACCCTAACCCTAACCCTAACCCTAACCCTAACCCTAACCCTAACCCTAACCCTAACCCTAACCCTAACCCTAACCCTAACCCTAACCCTAACCCTAACCCTAACCCTAACCCTAACCCTAACCCTAACCCTAACCCTAACCCTAACCCTAACCCTAACCCTAACCCTAACCCTAACCCTAACCCTAACCCTAACCCTAACCCTAACCCTAACCCTAACCCTAACCCTAACCCTAACCCTAACCCTAACCCTAACCCTAACCCTAACCCTAACCCTAACCCTAACCCTAACCCTAACCCTAACCCTAACCCTAACCCTAACCCTAACCCTAACCCTAACCCTAACCCTAACCCTAACCCTAACCCTAACCCTAACCCTAACCCTAACCCTAACCCTAACCCTAACCCTAACCCTAACCCTAACCCTAACCCTAACCCTAACCCTAACCCTAACCCTAACCCTAACCCTAACCCTAACCCTAACCCTAACCCTAACCCTAACCCTAACCCTAACCCTAACCCTAACCCTAACCCTAACCCTAACCCTAACCCTAACCCTAACCCTAACCCTAACCCTAACCCTAACCCTAACCCTAACCCTAACCCTAACCCTAACCCTAACCCTAACCCTAACCCTAACCCTAACCCTAACCCTAACCCTAACCCTAACCCTAACCCTAACCCTAACCCTAACCCTAACCCTAACCCTAACCCTAACCCTAACCCTAACCCTAACCCTAACCCTAACCCTAACCCTAACCCTAACCCTAACCCTAACCCTAACCCTAACCCTAACCCTAACCCTAACCCTAACCCTAACCCTAACCCTAACCCTAACCCTAACCCTAACCCTAACCCTAACCCTAACCCTAACCCTAACCCTAACCCTAACCCTAACCCTAACCCTAACCCTAACCCTAACCCTAACCCTAACCCTAACCCTAACCCTAACCCTAACCCTAACCCTAACCCTAACCCTAACCCTAACCCTAACCCTAACCCTAACCCTAACCCTAACCCTAACCCTAACCCTAACCCTAACCCTAACCCTAACCCTAACCCTAACCCTAACCCTAACCCTAACCCTAACCCTAACCCTAACCCTAACCCTAACCCTAACCCTAACCCTAACCCTAACCCTAACCCTAACCCTAACCCTAACCCTAACCCTAACCCTAACCCTAACCCTAACCCTAACCCTAACCCTAACCCTAACCCTAACCCTAACCCTAACCCTAACCCTAACCCTAACCCTAACCCTAACCCTAACCCTAACCCTAACCCTAACCCTAACCCTAACCCTAACCCTAACCCTAACCCTAACCCTAACCCTAACCCTAACCCTAACCCTAACCCTAACCCTAACCCTAACCCTAAAGGAGTTTAATCTCCGGCAAACGAAAAAATGCGATTTCCCGTAAATCCCAGACTCGGCCCGTATAGTCGAATGTATACAAAGAAAGTACCCAGGGAGTAAACTCATTTTCCGAACTATTTTTTAAATTATTTTTTCACCACTAAAACGCATGAGACTTGTAGTTTTCAAAAATGATTTCATTTGTGACGAGACGCTGAATAAAAGGAGTTTAATCGCCGTCAAACGAAAACCCGGGCGTTCCCGTAAATCCCGGGCTTGACCCGCATAGTCGAATGTATGGAAAGAAAGTAAACTGGGAGTAAACTCATTTCCCGAACGATTTTTTAAATAATTTTTTTACCCTTGAGACGCATGAGACTTGTAGTTTTCAAAACTGATTTCATTTTTGATGAGACGCTGAATAAAAGGAGTTTAATCGCCGGCAAACGAAAACCCGCGATTTCCCGTAAATCCCGGACTCGGCCCGTATAGTCAAAAGTATACAAAGAAAGTACCCAGGGAGTAAACTCATTTCCCGAACGATTCTTTAAATTATTTTTTCACCACTAAAACGCATGAGACTTATAGTTTTCAAAACTGATTTCATTTTTGATGAGACGCTGAATAAAAGGAGTTTAATCGCCGGCAAACGAAAACCCGCGCTTTCCCGTATATCCCAGACTCGGCCCGTATAGTCGAATGCATACAAATAAAGTACCCAGGGAGTAAACTCATTTTCCGAACGATTTTTTAAATTATTTTTTCACTACTAAAACGCATGAGACTTGTAGTTTTCAAAAATGA
>NW_026633907.1:0-8229 GCF_029227915.1 Hydractinia symbiolongicarpus | reverse complement strand
AAATCCCGGGCTTGGCCCGTATAGTCGAATGTATACAAAGAAAGTACCCTGTGAGTAAACTCATTTCCCAAACGATTTTTCAAATTATCTTTTCACCACTAAAACGCATGAGACTTGCAGTTTTCAAAAATGTTTTCATTTTTGATGAGAGGCTTAATAAAAGAGGTTTAATCGCCGGCAAACGAAATCCCGCGATTTCCCGTATATCCTGGACTCGCCCCGTATAGTCAAAAGTATACAAAGAAAGTACCCAGGGAGTAAACTCATTTCCCAAACGATTCTTTAAATTATTATTTCACCACTAAAACGCATGAGACTTGCAGTTTTCAAAAATGTTTTCATTTTTGATGAGAGGCTTAATAAAAGAGGTTTAATCGCCGGCAAACGAAATCCCGCGATTTCCCGTATATCCTGGACTCGGCCCGTATAGTCAAAAGTATACAAAGAAAGTACCCAGGGAGTAAACTCATTTCCCAAACGATTCTTTAAATTATTATTTCACCACTAAAACGCATGAGACTTGTAGTTTTCAAGAATGTTTTCATTTTTGATGAGACGCTTAATGAAACAGGTTTAATCGCCAGCAAACGAAAACCCGCGATTTCCCGTAAATCCCGGGCTTGGCCCGTATAGTCGAATGTATACAAAGAAAGTACCCTGTGAATAAACTCATTTCCAAAACGATTTTTTAAATTATCTTTTCACCACTAAAACGCATGAGACTTGCAGTTTTCAAAAATGTTTTCATTTTTGATGAGAGGCTTAATAAAAGAGGTTTAATCGCCGGCAAACGAAATCCCGCGATTTCCCGTAAATCCCGGGCTTGGCCCGTATAGTCGAATGTATACAAAGAAAGTACCCAGGGAGTAAACTCATTTCCCGAACGATTTTTAAAATTTTTTTTTTACCACTAAAACGCATGAGACTTGTAGTTCTCAAAAATGTTTTCATTTTTGATGAGACGCTTAATGAAACAGGTTTAATCGCCGGCAAACGAAAACCCGCGATTTCCCGTTAATCCCGGGCTTGGCCCGTATAGTCGAATGTATACAAAGAAAGTACCCTGTGAGTAACCTCATTTCCAGAACGATTTTTTAATTTATTTTTTCAACACTAAAGCCCATGAGACTTGTAGTTTTTAAAAATGTTTTCATTTATGATGAGACGGTTAGGGTTAGGGTTAGGGTTAGGGTTAGGGTTAGGGTTAGGGTTAGGGTTAGGGTTAGGGTTAGGGTTAGGGTTAGGGTTAGGGTTAGGGTTAGGGTTAGGGTTAGGGTTAGGGTTAGGGTTAGGGTTAGGGTTAGGGTTAGGGTTAGGGTTAGGGTTAGGGTTAGGGTTAGGGTTAGGGTTAGGGTTAGGGTTAGGGTTAGGGTTAGGGTTAGGGTTAGGGTTAGGGTTAGGGTTAGGGTTAGGGTTAGGGTTAGGGTTAGGGTTAGGGTTAGGGTTAGGGTTAGGGTTAGGGTTAGGGTTAGGGTTAGGGTTAGGGTTAGGGTTAGGGTTAGGGTTAGGGTTAGGGTTAGGGTTAGGGTTAGGGTTAGGGTTAGGGTTAGGGTTAGGGTTAGGGTTAGGGTTAGGGTTAGGGTTAGGGTTAGGGTTAGGGTTAGGGTTAGGGTTAGGGTTAGGGTTAGGGTTAGGGTTAGGGTTAGGGTTAGGGTTAGGGTTAGGGTTAGGGTTAGGGTTAGGGTTAGGGTTAGGGTTAGGGTTAGGGTTAGGGTTAGGGTTAGGGTTAGGGTTAGGGTTAGGGTTAGGGTTAGGGTTAGGGTTAGGGTTAGGGTTAGGGTTAGGGTTAGGGTTAGGGTTAGGGTTAGGGTTAGGGTTAGGGTTAGGGTTAGGGTTAGGGTTAGGGTTAGGGTTAGGGTTAGGGTTAGGGTTAGGGTTAGGGTTAGGGTTAGGGTTAGGGTTAGGGTTAGGGTTAGGGTTAGGGTTAGGGTTAGGGTTAGGGTTAGGGTTAGGGTTAGGGTTAGGGTTAGGGTTAGGGTTAGGGTTAGGGTTAGGGTTAGGGTTAGGGTTAGGGTTAGGGTTAGGGTTAGGGTTAGGGTTAGGGTTAGGGTTAGGGTTAGGGTTAGGGTTAGGGTTAGGGTTAGGGTTAGGGTTAGGGTTAGGGTTAGGGTTAGGGTTAGGGTTAGGGTTAGGGTTAGGGTTAGGGTTAGGGTTAGGGTTAGGGTTAGGGTTAGGGTTAGGGTTAGGGTTAGGGTTAGGGTTAGGGTTAGGGTTAGGGTTAGGGTTAGGGTTAGGGTTAGGGTTAGGGTTAGGGTTAGGGTTAGGGTTAGGGTTAGGGTTAGGGTTAGGGTTAGGGTTAGGGTTAGGGTTAGGGTTAGGGTTAGGGTTAGGGTTAGGGTTAGGGTTAGGGTTAGGGTTAGGGTTAGGGTTAGGGTTAGGGTTAGGGTTAGGGTTAGGGTTAGGGTTAGGGTTAGGGTTAGGGTTAGGGTTAGGGTTAGGGTTAGGGTTAGGGTTAGGGTTAGGGTTAGGGTTAGGGTTAGGGTTAGGGTTAGGGTTAGGGTTAGGGTTAGGGTTAGGGTTAGGGTTAGGGTTAGGGTTAGGGTTAGGGTTAGGGTTAGGGTTAGGGTTAGGGTTAGGGTTAGGGTTAGGGTTAGGGTTAGGGTTAGGGTTAGGGTTAGGGTTAGGGTTAGGGTTAGGGTTAGGGTTAGGGTTAGGGTTAGGGTTAGGGTTAGGGTTAGGGTTAGGGTTAGGGTTAGGGTTAGGGTTAGGGTTAGGGTTAGGGTTAGGGTTAGGGTTAGGGTTAGGGTTAGGGTTAGGGTTAGGGTTAGGGTTAGGGTTAGGGTTAGGGTTAGGGTTAGGGTTAGGGTTAGGGTTAGGGTTAGGGTTAGGGTTAGGGTTAGGGTTAGGGTTAGGGTTAGGGTTAGGGTTAGGGTTAGGGTTAGGGTTAGGGTTAGGGTTAGGGTTAGGGTTAGGGTTAGGGTTAGGGTTAGGGTTAGGGTTAGGGTTAGGGTTAGGGTTAGGGTTAGGGTTAGGGTTAGGGTTAGGGTTAGGGTTAGGGTTAGGGTTAGGGTTAGGGTTAGGGTTAGGGTTAGGGTTAGGGTTAGGGTTAGGGTTAGGGTTAGGGTTAGGGTTAGGGTTAGGGTTAGGGTTAGGGTTAGGGTTAGGGTTAGGGTTAGGGTTAGGGTTAGGGTTAGGGTTAGGGTTAGGGTTAGGGTTAGGGTTAGGGTTAGGGTTAGGGTTAGGGTTAGGGTTAGGGTTAGGGTTAGGGTTAGGGTTAGGGTTAGGGTTAGGGTTAGGGTTAGGGTTAGGGTTAGGGTTAGGGTTAGGGTTAGGGTTAGGGTTAGGGTTAGGGTTAGGGTTAGGGTTAGGGTTAGGGTTAGGGTTAGGGTTAGGGTTAGGGTTAGGGTTAGGGTTAGGGTTAGGGTTAGGGTTAGGGTTAGGGTTAGGGTTAGGGTTAGGGTTAGGGTTAGGGTTAGGGTTAGGGTTAGGGTTAGGGTTAGGGTTAGGGTTAGGGTTAGGGTTAGGGTTAGGGTTAGGGTTAGGGTTAGGGTTAGGGTTAGGGTTAGGGTTAGGGTTAGGGTTAGGGTTAGGGTTAGGGTTAGGGTTAGGGTTAGGGTTAGGGTTAGGGTTAGGGTTAGGGTTAGGGTTAGGGTTAGGGTTAGGGTTAGGGTTAGGGTTAGGGTTAGGGTTAGGGTTAGGGTTAGGGTTAGGGTTAGGGTTAGGGTTAGGGTTAGGGTTAGGGTTAGGGTTAGGGTTAGGGTTAGGGTTAGGGTTAGGGTTAGGGTTAGGGTTAGGGTTAGGGTTAGGGTTAGGGTTAGGGTTAGGGTTAGGGTTAGGGTTAGGGTTAGGGTTAGGGTTAGGGTTAGGGTTAGGGTTAGGGTTAGGGTTAGGGTTAGGGTTAGGGTTAGGGTTAGGGTTAGGGTTAGGGTTAGGGTTAGGGTTAGGGTTAGGGTTAGGGTTAGGGTTAGGGTTAGGGTTAGGGTTAGGGTTAGGGTTAGGGTTAGGGTTAGGGTTAGGGTTAGGGTTAGGGTTAGGGTTAGGGTTAGGGTTAGGGTTAGGGTTAGGGTTAGGGTTAGGGTTAGGGTTAGGGTTAGGGTTAGGGTTAGGGTTAGGGTTAGGGTTAGGGTTAGGGTTAGGGTTAGGGTTAGGGTTAGGGTTAGGGTTAGGGTTAGGGTTAGGGTTAGGGTTAGGGTTAGGGTTAGGGTTAGGGTTAGGGTTAGGGTTAGGGTTAGGGTTAGGGTTAGGGTTAGGGTTAGGGTTAGGGTTAGGGTTAGGGTTAGGGTTAGGGTTAGGGTTAGGGTTAGGGTTAGGGTTAGGGTTAGGGTTAGGGTTAGGGTTAGGGTTAGGGTTAGGGTTAGGGTTAGGGTTAGGGTTAGGGTTAGGGTTAGGGTTAGGGTTAGGGTTAGGGTTAGGGTTAGGGTTAGGGTTAGGGTTAGGGTTAGGGTTAGGGTTAGGGTTAGGGTTAGGGTTAGGGTTAGGGTTAGGGTTAGGGTTAGGGTTAGGGTTAGGGTTAGGGTTAGGGTTAGGGTTAGGGTTAGGGTTAGGGTTAGGGTTAGGGTTAGGGTTAGGGTTAGGGTTAGGGTTAGGGTTAGGGTTAGGGTTAGGGTTAGGGTTAGGGTTAGGGTTAGGGTTAGGGTTAGGGTTAGGGTTAGGGTTAGGGTTAGGGTTAGGGTTAGGGTTAGGGTTAGGGTTAGGGTTAGGGTTAGGGTTAGGGTTAGGGTTAGGGTTAGGGTTAGGGTTAGGGTTAGGGTTAGGGTTAGGGTTAGGGTTAGGGTTAGGGTTAGGGTTAGGGTTAGGGTTAGGGTTAGGGTTAGGGTTAGGGTTAGGGTTAGGGTTAGGGTTAGGGTTAGGGTTAGGGTTAGGGTTAGGGTTAGGGTTAGGGTTAGGGTTAGGGTTAGGGTTAGGGTTAGGGTTAGGGTTAGGGTTAGGGTTAGGGTTAGGGTTAGGGTTAGGGTTAGGGTTAGGGTTAGGGTTAGGGTTAGGGTTAGGGTTAGGGTTAGGGTTAGGGTTAGGGTTAGGGTTAGGGTTAGGGTTAGGGTTAGGGTTAGGGTTAGGGTTAGGGTTAGGGTTAGGGTTAGGGTTAGGGTTAGGGTTAGGGTTAGGGTTAGGGTTAGGGTTAGGGTTAGGGTTAGGGTTAGGGTTAGGGTTAGGGTTAGGGTTAGGGTTAGGGTTAGGGTTAGGGTTAGGGTTAGGGTTAGGGTTAGGGTTAGGGTTAGGGTTAGGGTTAGGGTTAGGGTTAGGGTTAGGGTTAGGGTTAGGGTTAGGGTTAGGGTTAGGGTTAGGGTTAGGGTTAGGGTTAGGGTTAGGGTTAGGGTTAGGGTTAGGGTTAGGGTTAGGGTTAGGGTTAGGGTTAGGGTTAGGGTTAGGGTTAGGGTTAGGGTTAGGGTTAGGGTTAGGGTTAGGGTTAGGGTTAGGGTTAGGGTTAGGGTTAGGGTTAGGGTTAGGGTTAGGGTTAGGGTTAGGGTTAGGGTTAGGGTTAGGGTTAGGGTTAGGGTTAGGGTTAGGGTTAGGGTTAGGGTTAGGGTTAGGGTTAGGGTTAGGGTTAGGGTTAGGGTTAGGGTTAGGGTTAGGGTTAGGGTTAGGGTTAGGGTTAGGGTTAGGGTTAGGGTTAGGGTTAGGGTTAGGGTTAGGGTTAGGGTTAGGGTTAGGGTTAGGGTTAGGGTTAGGGTTAGGGTTAGGGTTAGGGTTAGGGTTAGGGTTAGGGTTAGGGTTAGGGTTAGGGTTAGGGTTAGGGTTAGGGTTAGGGTTAGGGTTAGGGTTAGGGTTAGGGTTAGGGTTAGGGTTAGGGTTAGGGTTAGGGTTAGGGTTAGGGTTAGGGTTAGGGTTAGGGTTAGGGTTAGGGTTAGGGTTAGGGTTAGGGTTAGGGTTAGGGTTAGGGTTAGGGTTAGGGTTAGGGTTAGGGTTAGGGTTAGGGTTAGGGTTAGGGTTAGGGTTAGGGTTAGGGTTAGGGTTAGGGTTAGGGTTAGGGTTAGGGTTAGGGTTAGGGTTAGGGTTAGGGTTAGGGTTAGGGTTAGGGTTAGGGTTAGGGTTAGGGTTAGGGTTAGGGTTAGGGTTAGGGTTAGGGTTAGGGTTAGGGTTAGGGTTAGGGTTAGGGTTAGGGTTAGGGTTAGGGTTAGGGTTAGGGTTAGGGTTAGGGTTAGGGTTAGGGTTAGGGTTAGGGTTAGGGTTAGGGTTAGGGTTAGGGTTAGGGTTAGGGTTAGGGTTAGGGTTAGGGTTAGGGTTAGGGTTAGGGTTAGGGTTAGGGTTAGGGTTAGGGTTAGGGTTAGGGTTAGGGTTAGGGTTAGGGTTAGGGTTAGGGTTAGGGTTAGGGTTAGGGTTAGGGTTAGGGTTAGGGTTAGGGTTAGGGTTAGGGTTAGGGTTAGGGTTAGGGTTAGGGTTAGGGTTAGGGTTAGGGTTAGGGTTAGGGTTAGGGTTAGGGTTAGGGTTAGGGTTAGGGTTAGGGTTAGGGTTAGGGTTAGGGTTAGGGTTAGGGTTAGGGTTAGGGTTAGGGTTAGGGTTAGGGTTAGGGTTAGGGTTAGGGTTAGGGTTAGGGTTAGGGTTAGGGTTAGGGTTAGGGTTAGGGTTAGGGTTAGGGTTAGGGTTAGGGTTAGGGTTAGGGTTAGGGTTAGGGTTAGGGTTAGGGTTAGGGTTAGGGTTAGGGTTAGGGTTAGGGTTAGGGTTAGGGTTAGGGTTAGGGTTAGGGTTAGGGTTAGGGTTAGGGTTAGGGTTAGGGTTAGGGTTAGGGTTAGGGTTAGGGTTAGGGTTAGGGTTAGGGTTAGGGTTAGGGTTAGGGTTAGGGTTAGGGTTAGGGTTAGGGTTAGGGTTAGGGTTAGGGTTAGGGTTAGGGTTAGGGTTAGGGTTAGGGTTAGGGTTAGGGTTAGGGTTAGGGTTAGGGTTAGGGTTAGGGTTAGGGTTAGGGTTAGGGTTAGGGTTAGGGTTAGGGTTAGGGTTAGGGTTAGGGTTAGGGTTAGGGTTAGGGTTAGGGTTAGGGTTAGGGTTAGGGTTAGGGTTAGGGTTAGGGTTAGGGTTAGGGTTAGGGTTAGGGTTAGGGTTAGGGTTAGGGTTAGGGTTAGGGTTAGGGTTAGGGTTAGGGTTAGGGTTAGGGTTAGGGTTAGGGTTAGGGTTAGGGTTAGGGTTAGGGTTAGGGTTAGGGTTAGGGTTAGGGTTAGGGTTAGGGTTAGGGTTAGGGTTAGGGTTAGGGTTAGGGTTAGGGTTAGGGTTAGGGTTAGGGTTAGGGTTAGGGTTAGGGTTAGGGTTAGGGTTAGGGTTAGGGTTAGGGTTAGGGTTAGGGTTAGGGTTAGGGTTAGGGTTAGGGTTAGGGTTAGGGTTAGGGTTAGGGTTAGGGTTAGGGTTAGGGTTAGGGTTAGGGTTAGGGTTAGGGTTAGGGTTAGGGTTAGGGTTAGGGTTAGGGTTAGGGTTAGGGTTAGGGTTAGGGTTAGGGTTAGGGTTAGGGTTAGGGTTAGGGTTAGGGTTAGGGTTAGGGTTAGGGTTAGGGTTAGGGTTAGGGTTAGGGTTAGGGTTAGGGTTAGGGTTAGGGTTAGGGTTAGGGTTAGGGTTAGGGTTAGGGTTAGGGTTAGGGTTAGGGTTAGGGTTAGGGTTAGGGTTAGGGTTAGGGTTAGGGTTAGGGTTAGGGTTAGGGTTAGGGTTAGGGTTAGGGTTAGGGTTAGGGTTAGGGTTAGGGTTAGGGTTAGGGTTAGGGTTAGGGTTAGGGTTAGGGTTAGGGTTAGGGTTAGGGTTAGGGTTAGGGTTAGGGTTAGGGTTAGGGTTAGGGTTAGGGTTAGGGTTAGGGTTAGGGTTAGGGTTAGGGTTAGGGTTAGGGTTAGGGTTAGGGTTAGGGTTGAGGGTTAGGGTTAGGGTTAGGGTTAGGGTTAGGGTTAGGGTTAGGGTTAGGGTTAGGGTTAGGGTTAGGGTTAGGGTTAGGGTTAGGGTTAGGGTTAGGGTTAGGGTTAGGGTTAGGGTTAGGGTTAGGGTTAGGGTTAGGGTTAGGGTTAGGGTTAGGGTTAGGGTTAGGGTTAGGGTTAGGGTTAGGGTTAGGGTTAGGGTTAGGGTTAGGGTTAGGGTTAGGGTTAGGGTTAGGGTTAGGGTTAGGGTTAGGGTTAGGGTTAGGGTTAGGGTTAGGGTTAGGGTTAGGGTTAGGGTTAGGGTTAGGGTTAGGGTTAGGGTTAGGGTTAGGGTTAGGGTTAGGGTTAGGGTTAGGGTTAGGGTTAGGGTTAGGGTTAGGGTTAGGGTTAGGGTTAGGGTTAGGGTTAGGGTTAGGGTTAGGGTTAGGGTTAGGGTTAGGGTTAGGGTTAGGGTTAGGGTTAGGGTTAG